>NW_007052065.1:338585-393374 GCF_000164805.1 Carlito syrichta | reverse complement strand
TGGGGGGGAAGGGGGATGGGATTAACAGTAGCAAATATCTGTCGGGGGATGGGAAAACACTTTTCTTATCTACAGGGTGCCTGAATGAAACGTCATTGTACACCTAACCCTTAACTGTACCCCACAAAACCATAATAAAAAATACTGATTAATGAAAAAAAAAAAAAAAAAAATCAGCCGGGCATGGTAGTGCATGCCTGTAATTCCGGCTACTTGGAAGGCTGAGGTGGAAGGATCGCCGGAGCCCAGCAGGTCGAGGCTGCGGTGGCCGGGAGCGGCCACGGCACTCCAGTCTGGGCGACAGAGTGAGACTCCAACTCAAAAAAAAAAAAAGACAAAACAAAACAAAACAAATTTTAGAATCAGCCTGTCAGTTTCTACCAAAAAATCTGCTTGGGATTTTGATTGGTTGAATTAAGTTCATAAGCTATGAGTATAAAATATCCCTCCATTTATTTAGGTATTCATTAATTTTGCTCAGTAATGTTTTGACATTTTTGTCACCTCACACTTTAGCCTCACATTCCAGCCTGGGAGAAGGGGCAGAAGGGGGGAAGCAGAGGACACACCTTTTCCCTCAAGAGTTCAGTTCAGAAGTGATACACATCACTTCTGTTCATGTGTCATTGATCAGACTGCATTGTAGCTGCAAGGGAGGCTGAGAAATGCATCTATTTTGGGCAGTCACATGCCCAGTAAAATTTGCGGTGTTCTATTACCAACCTTTGTTAAGGTTATAACTGTTCGTTGGCATATAAAAGTACAGTTGGTTTTTGTATATTGACCTGGTACCTAGTGGCCTTGCCAAATTAAATTGTTTATTATTATAGTTTCTTGTGGGTTCTTTTGGAATTTTTAAACACATATAAATCATATTATCTGAACGTAGTGACAGTTTTATTTCTTTCTGTTCAATTTTTATACCTTTCATTTCTTTTTCTTGCCTTATTGCATTAGATAGGCCCTCTAGCCCATTGATTAGGAGTGGTGACAATGGGGGTCTGTGTTTTGCCCAGGCCCCTTCTCTGGATACATCTCCTGAAGGAGACTTGCCCCAAGTCCACTCAGAGTCCCCTCTTTAGATCACTGAATCTTATGAAATCCAAAGTTTCCTGCCCAGTTTGTTCTAAGCCCACCTTCAAGGTCTGTGTGGGTCTCTTTCCAGGGTCTGTCTTCCTCAGGGCAGATGAAGTCACTGTTATGCAACTCCTGGGCCTGATGGATGGCCAAGGGGTATATATGAAGCTTGGACATGCATTCTGGGAAATCCACATGTCTGTAGGACAGAGTGAGGGGTGGATTGAGGGCTGGGAGGCCACCCAGGTGTGAGTGGAATTCCAAAGCGTGTCTGAATTCAAACTTGGACTTCTAAATTGTTATGAAGGTATTGTGGAAGTTTGATAGAATATGTTTTATTTAACAGTTTTTACATGGTATAATTTTTAAATATCTAGATATATGGTGTATGAACCTCTATTTAAACTCTTTCCCTGGATCTCATAAATGGTTAAGGGTATATCTGTTGGTGTCTGTAACACTTAAATTTTAAATTTTACTTTGAGTTAAATACTTGATTCAGAAATTTCTGTTGTTTATCTTGAGTTGAAAATAGGAAATTTTTGCTCAAATGCATAGGACTTTATATTGTAAACTATAACATCACATTACAGATGTTGTGATAGAAAGGGTTGCTAAGTGGGGCTACTCTTGAAATCTGAAGGTTGATTCCTGCTGGCATGAATAGAAGAGCTACAGGCATTGCAAATGCATAGGACTTTTTATTGTAAACTATAACATCACATTACAGATGTTGTGATAGAAAGGGTTGCTAAGAGGGGCTACTCTTGAAATCTGAAGGTTGATTCCTGCTGGCATGGATAGAAGAGCTACAGGCAATTGTGCAAACTTTCTAACTTGACAAATTCTTTACAAGGCATTCTAACCTTGTAAATTGCCTCTTTGTTTTCAGAAATTGGCTAAGCTTCTGCTCTGCGGCACTGAGTTGGTGACAAATATCCAGGTGGCTACAGATATCAGAGAGATCCATAGGAGAGTCGAAGAGGAAGAGATAAAGCGCCAGAGGTAAGGAACACACGGATGCATGGGGGTTGGGGGTGGAAGAAAAGAGGGGGTTGAGAAGGTTGACTGGTTAGTCTTGCATTTAAATGGATCATAATGACTAGACCCTCAAGCAGCTCAGTGTTTTGTATAAAGGTAGCAGCATATTAAAGAATAGTAAAGCAGCTAGGCTTCATCCTGTGGCCACTGAGGAAAAATCAAATGTCTTAAGCAGCAGAGCTACAAGGTAAATGTGCTTTGGGAAGATGACCGGACAGCTGTTTCTCATTTCTTGAAATGAAAAAGTCAATTAAGTTATAATAAGTACTATGTGTTCTAGCTTGGAAGGTGGACTGGGGAATGGGAAAGGGAAAGAAAGGGTCACAGGATTTTTTTTTTTTTTGAGTTGGAGTCTCACTCTGTCGCTCAGGCTGTAGTGCAGTAGCATGCTAATGGACACCCCAGCGTCAACCTGCTGGGCTCCAGCAATCCTTCCACCTCAGCCTTCCAAGTAGCTAAAACTAGAGATGCAGGCCACCATGTCCAGCTAATTTTTGATTCATTGTAGAGATGAGGTCCAGCCAAGTTGCCTGGGCTGGTCTCGAACCCGTGGGCTCAGACAATCCACTCGCCTCGGCCTTCTAAAGTGCAGGGATTACTGGCTGAACCACTGAACCCGGCCCACAGGATGTCTAAGGGCTGCATGTTATAGACTACAGAACCTGCCTGCTCTGTTGGAAGGTGACATTCAGAGCTAGGCCAGTATCGTTGGTATGTTTGTATTTGCAGAGTTGAGAAGCTGGAGAATGAAGTTAAGACCAGCCAGGACAAATTTGATGAAATCACCGCCAAGTGGGAAGAAGGCAAACAGAAGAGAATTCCCCAAGATCTGTGGGAAGTGCTCAACACGCAGCAGCTACACTGTGCTGGACTGATAGAAGACAAGAACAAGCTTATCAGTGAGCTACAGCAGGCAAGAAGCTGGACCCTGCTAGGATCTAGCTAGGGAAGTAAATGGGTTACCAGTTTGCTTTTCCTGAAGGGAAAAATGCGGAGACCTTTTTTTACTTAGAATCTCGTACAACTTGAGCGATAAAGTTGTTTTTTCTTTAATTATTTTTTATAATGGTAAAAAATACATTGCATTTTCCATCTTGACCATTTGTAAGTGTATAGTTGAGTCATGTTAAGTGTACAGTATTCGTATTGTTGTGAGCAGATCTCTAGAACGAAACTATATCCCTCCTCCCCCCCAGCCCTTGGTAACCATCTTTATACTTTCTGTTTCTATGATTTTGCCTACTTTAGATACTTCATATGAGTGGAATCATTCTGTATTGGTCCTTTTGAGATTGGCTTATCTTGCTTAGCATAATGTCCTTGAGTTTCATTCATGTTGTAGCATGTGACATGTTTTCCTTTTTTTTTAAGACTGCTTAATATTTTTTTGCATGTATATGCCACATTTTCTTTATCCACTCTTTTGTGAATGGACATTTGGGTGGTTGATTTCACCTTTTGGCTATTGTGAATAATGCTGGTCTGAACATGGGTGCACATATTTCTATTTGAGATGCTGCTTTGAATTCCTTTGATATATACCTAAAAGTGGGATTGCTGGATCACATGGTAATTCTATTTCTTATTTTTTGGGGGACTGCCTTACTGTTTTCCATAATGGCAGCACCATTTTGTATCCCCACCAATAGTACACAAGAGTTCTAAGTTCTCTGCATCCTCGTCAGCTCTAATTATAGTCTGTTCTTTTGATAGTGGTCATGTTGATGAGTAGAAGGTTATATCTCACTGTGGTTTTGATTTGCATTTCTCAAGTGATTAGAGACATTGAGCATCTTTTTCATGCATTTATTGGCCATTTGTATATCTTCTATGGGAAAATGCCTATTTAAATCCTTTGCCCATTCTTAAATTGGGGTTTTTTTTGTTGTTGTTGTTGAGTTGTAGAAGTTCCTTATATAGTCTAGATTTTTGTTTTGTTTTGAGTTGGAGCTTCACTCTATTCAGTGGCATGCTCACGACCACCACAGCCTCGACCTGCTGGGCTCAGGTGAGCCTTCCGCCTCATCCTTCCAAGTAGCTGGAACTACAGGCATGTGCTACCATGCCCAGCTAATTTTTTGATTTATTGTAGAGATGAGGTCTGAGCAAGTTGCCCAGGCTGGTCTCGAACCCGTGGGCTCAGACAATCCTCTCATCTCGGCCTCCCAAAGTGCTGGGATTATAAGCATGAGCCACCGGCCCGGCCGTAGTCTAGATATCAACCCCTTACCAGATATATGACTTTCAATCATATTTTCTTATTCTGTATGTTGCCTTTTTACTCTGTTGATTGTTTCTTTCGATGTTCAAAACTTTTTAGTTTGGTGCAGTCCCATCTGTCTATTTTTTATTTTGTTGCCAAACCCAGTGCCCTAAAGCTTTTCCCCTATGTTTTCTTCTAGAAGTTTAATAGTTTTAGGTCTTTAATCCATTTGAGTTAATTTTTGTGCATGGTATAAGGTAAGGGTCTAACTTCATTCTTTTGTATGTGAATATCCAGTTTTCTTAATACCATTTGTTGAAAAGATTGTCCTTTGCTCATTGTGTAGTCTTGTTAAAAATATTTGATCATAGTTGCAGGGCTTTATATATCATTTACTTATCATTCTAACTCTTATTGAAAATAATTGGGTCATATGCAGTTGTTTATTTCTGGGCTTTCATTCCATTCTATTGGTCTTAATTACTGTTGCTTTGTAATATGTTTTGAAATCAGGGAATGCAAGGCCTTCAACTTTATTCCTTTTCAAGATTATTTTGGCTATTTGGGGTCCCTTGAGCTTCATATGAATTTTAGAATGTTTTTGTTCTATTTCTGTAAAAATGATGTTGGAATTTTGATAAGGATTGCATCGAATCAATAGATTACTTTGGAAAGTATGAACATTTTAATAATATTGAGTCATTCAATCCTTGAGTTCAGCATGTCTTTCATTTAGCTGTAGCCTCTTTGTTTTGTTTCTTCTCTCTCTCTCTCTCTCTTTCGACAGGGTCTTGCTTTGTTGCCCAGGCTGGTGTGCAGTGGCATGATCAGAACTCATTGCAGCCTTGAACTCCTGTGCTCATGTGATCCTCCCACCTCAACCTCCAGAGTAGCTGGGACTATAGTTATGCACCACCATATCTGGCTACTTTTAAATTTTTATTCTTGTAGAGATGAGGGTCTTACTATGTTGCCCAGGCTGATCTTGAGCTCCTGTCCTCAAGTGATCCTCTCACCTCAGCCTCCCAAAGTGTTGGGATTACAGGCATGAGCCACTATACCTGGCCTGTATCATCTTTGATTTATTTTAGCAATGTTTTACAGTTGTCAGTGTACAAGTCTTTTACCTACTTGGTTAAGTTTATTCCTAAGTATTTTACTCTTTTTGATGCTATAGTAAATGGAATTATTTTCTTAATTTCTTTTTGGATTTGTCATTATTAGTGTATATGAATGCAACTGATTCCTAAATGGTGATTTTGTGTCCTGGAACTTTGCTGAGTCTGTTTTTAAGTTCTAAAAAAAAATTTTTTTTGATGTGGAATCCTTAGTATTTTTACATCAAGATCATGTCATCTGTGAATAGAGATAATTCAAATTCTTCTTTTCCAACTTGGATATCTTTTCAAGTGATAAACTTTTAACCAGAAGAAAAAACTTTATAACAATTTTAGAATTATTGGCCACCTAATAAAAACACTGACATGAAGCCGGGCTCTGTGGCTCAGCCTGTAATCCCAGCGCTTTGGGAGGCTGAGGTGAGTGGATTGCCGGAGTCCGTGGGTTCGAGACCCGCCTGGGCAACTTGGCGAGACCACGTCTCTACAATAAATCAAAAAATTAGCCGGACTTGGTAGTGCGCGCCTGTAGTTCCAGCTACTTGGAAGGCTGAGGCGGAAGGATTGCTGGAGCCCAGCTGGTTGAGGCTGTGGGGGCTGGGAACGGCCACTTTACTCCAGTCTGGGCGACGGAGTGAGACTCCAACTAAAAAACCCCCAAAAAAACACTGACCTGAGTCACTTAATGGTGAAGATACATTCTGAGAAATGCATCATTAGGCGATTTCATTTTTGTGTGAACATCATAGAGTGTACTTACACAAACCTAGATTGTAATGCCTACTATATGCCTAAGTTACTATGGCACGGCCTATTGCTTTTAGGCTTCAAGTCTGTGTAGCATATTACTGTACTGAATACTGTAGGCAATCGTAACACAATGGTAAGTATTTGTGCACCTAAACATATCTAAACATAGAAAAGACACAGTAAAAATACGGTATCATAATCCCATGAGACCACTGGTGTATATGGGGTTCATTGTTGACCGGAATGTTATACAGCACATGACTTATGTACTTTTATAGTAAATGCTGTTTCAGATTTTATGCCTTTTTTTTTTCTTCTTTTGAGTTGGAGTCTCACTCCTTCGCCCAGGTTGGAGTGCAGTGGCTTGGTCACGGCCACCCCAGCATCAACTTGCTGGGCACCAGCGAGCCTTACACCCTTCCAAGTTGCCAGAACTATAGGTGCGCGCTACTATGCCTGGCTAATTTATTCATTTATTTATTGTGGAGACAAGGTCTTGCCAAGTTTCCCAGGCTGGTCTCGAACCCACGGGTTCAGGCAATCCACTCATCTCAGCCTCTCAAAGTGCTGGGATTACAGGTTGAGCCACTGAGCCCGGCCAGATTTTATGCTTTTGATTAAGGAATGGTACTTAGTCTGTGGTAGATATGTTTCCATGTTGAAACCTGGACATTAACTGGCAAACTGGGACACTCTAGGCCTTCTGAGAGCTTATAGGACATTTGTAGTAAGTAATAACCAAGGGGTTTGATCCTGGGCCTTTGTTTAGAGGTCTTCACTGAGCCAACCCTGCTCTGTTCCATCCATCTGTGCTTTTTTCAGGTCTTCTCAGATTCTTCTGAAGCCTCTCTCTGGTTGTACAATGTTAAGTGCTAGTGTTTACAGACTCTGGTGAGATGGGTCCGGGGAGGGTATGCCTGAGACCTCTTGCTTATGTCTGTTTGTGACCAACTTTTTACATGCCTTCTAGGAGTTAAAAACAAAGGATGATCAGTATGTGAAGGATCTGAAGAAACAATCAGATGACATCTGTCTGCTTCTGGGGAGGATGGAAGAACAAGTGAAGAATGTAATGAAAACTTTTCGTCAGGAGCTCCACCACATTGAGGTGATAGGGAGTGAGAAAACCAGTTTTCTGGGTCTGTCCTAATAATCTAAGGAGGGTCCCAGATATCTGTCCTCTAATTTCTGTTTCTGCTCTAGGGCTTTATTAATTTATTTACTAATTTATTCACTCATTCAACAAGTATCCATTAAGTGTTTACTATATGCCAGGCACAAGCATGGGGATACAGCTCTGAACAAAGTAAAGTTCCTGATGATGCCTGTGTTCTAGTAGGAGACAGCTAGAAAATACAGGTGGTAATAAGTGCTTTGTAGCAGGTGGTAATAAGTGCTTTGAGAGAAAATAAGATAGGCAAGGGGAAGGGGAAATAAATGAGGGAGGCTGTACTCTGTGGCTGTAAGCATATGTGAGACATTTATTTGTTTATGTATGGCATTTGGGGTGGGTGATGGGGATGGGGAGTGCCAAATAGGATTCAGGAATCAGTGTGTTGAATTTGACCGAAATGTCAAAGACCAGGATTGAGATGGACTCCTTCCCAAGATGGAAGATAGCCGAGGGGGTGAAGGCCTTTCTCTGTGGCTTTCTAGAGACTAATTTCTGCATTCCTAGACCTACCCCTTGTGGGCTGTATGAGAACCCCAACCATGGCAAAACACCAACTCTAGTCACAGTTGAATTACATGCCAAGGTGTGTCCTGGGACTGCCAGCAAGGGTACTGGCCTTCTTCCAGTTCCCTGCCTCTGCTATTGACTAAGTTACTGTTGGCACATGTTCTCTCTATATGTGTGTGAAATGTAGACTTCATAACACCCAATTTCCACGCAACTCCTTCCAGAGCCATTTGGTCATGAGACACTTGGCAAGTCTGCCTTCGGATTTGGCTTCATCTGTGTGGTTGATGACATGATACTTGTGCAGTTATCTAAAAGTCATTTGGTACTGATGGGACCTGCCAAGTCAGAACAGATACCAGACCCATTTTTCTTCTTTGTTGTAGAAAGCATTTGAGGTGGAACGTCAAGAGCTACTGACCAGTAATAAGAAGAAATGGGAGTGGGCCCTGCAGACTCACAATGCCAAGGAGGTAAAGGGTGGCAGACAGGGTAGGAGGGTATCAAGGGTGATCCTGGAGTTCTGTGACGATTTCTACTGTGATGGAACTTGCTGGCCTTTTTGTGTCCTGAGTAAGATTGCCGTGGCACACATTCATTACTGTACTTCATAGCTAGTCAGTGTGGCTCTGTAGATAGGGGTGTCTCTCTGGTGGTGGTGAGTACTACCTTGACAGCTTGCTGTTGTTTCCATGGCCCTGTCACCTGTTCCTTTGTTTCTTGGGTATCTATTCCAGCCATGAATATTTGTGGCCCAAGCTGTTTTAAGATACATTTCTAAGAGGTGTAAGACTATCACTCTGAAATATATAAAGAACAAAGAAGTGACTTAATCAAGATCCAATGGTCTTTTTAGAAATATAAACATCTGATTGCAGGGTCTGTGCTTAATTTCTTAATGGAGCATTCCTCTTAGAGTTTCTGGAGTAAGGACCCCATTAAGCGATACAAACCAAGACCTAAGATTTCAGAACCTTGGGCTTCAGGACTTCTGAAAGGCACTACAACTTTCTCTGGAGTTGTTAAACTTCCAAATTCCCCACTGTGTCATGCTTGTCAGGCCATCTGAAGGACTGAGTAGGACAGGACTGGTCCCTGATTTCCCCTTGTCTGCTTGTGCCTTTAGCTGGAGTATCTTATCAACCGCATTAAGAAAGTGGAAGAATATGAGAAGCAGCTGAACAAGCAGAGGATCTGGGACTGCGAAGAGTACAACACCATCAAGATCAAGCTGGAGCAGGATGTGCAGGTGTGACACGTGTCCTCACGAGGGTATCTGGGTGGGGGAGCGGACGTGAACGCCTGTGGGTGCTTCATCCTAGCAACTACCCATAATGTTCTAGGGGTAGTCTGTCAACAAACATTTATTAGTTATCTGCTTTCTTTCTTTCTTTTTTTTTTTCTGAGTTGAAGTCTTACTCAGTATCCCAGACTGGAGTGCAGTGGCTGCTCCCGGCCGCCGCAGCCTTGACCTGCTGGGCTCAGGCGATCCTTCAGCCTCAGCCTTCCGAATAGCTAGAACTACAGGAGTGCGCTACCACGCCCGACTCATTTTGATTTATTGTAGAGATGAGGTCTTGCCAAGTTGCCCAGGTGGGTCTCGAACCCACGGGCTCAGGCAATCCGCTCACCTCAGCCTCCCAAAGGCGCGGGATTACAGGCTGAGCCACCGAGCCCAGCTTTATCTGCTTTCTTTCAAATGATCATATCTGAAGGATATATGTGGAGGAATGTTTTCTTTAAGAAACCAATGGAGGAGAACTGCCAAGATGCCACCAGGGTATAGAAACCATGGCATGTGAGGAATCTGTGAGGGAACCATATATTTTAGCCTGGCAAAGGGAAAATGTCCCCAGGACAAGTCAGCTGTGTCAGAGAGCCAAAGCTAGGATGACTGATAAGCAACCATCTAATGAGTGCTGCCATATTCTAGGCACTCCATTAACTGTCTTTGTAATCCTCACAATAAACGAAAGGGAGAAATCACCAGATATATATATGTATATATATATTTATATTTATTTTTTTTGCATCAGGTCTTACTCTGTTGCCCAGGCTGGAGTGCAGTGGCATGATCATGGCTCACTGCAACCTCGACCTCCTAGGCTCAGGTGATCCTTCTGCCTCAGTCTCCTGCGTAGCTGGGACTACAGGCACATACCACCACGCCATGCCCAACTAATTTTTTGTTTTTGTAGTGACAAGGTCTCACTATCTTGCCTAGACTGGTCTTGAACTCCCGAACTCAAGCAATCCTCCTGCTTTGCCTCCCAAAATGCTGGGATTATATGCATGAACCACTTCTCCTGGCCTTAAAAAATCTTATACATCAAGAATCTGAGGCTGGGTGTGGTGGCTCAAGCCTGTAATCCTAGCACTTTGGAAGACTGAGGCAAGAGGATTGCCTGAGACCAGTGGTTCGAGACCAGCCTGGGCAACTTGGTGTGACGTCATCTCTATGGTAAATCAAAAATTAGCCTGATGTGGTGGCTCTTGCTTATAGTTCCAGCTATTTGGAAGGATGAGGTGGAAGGATTGCCTGATCCCAGCAAGTTGAGGCTGCAGTGGCCACTGCACTCCAGCCTGGGCAACAGGCTCAAAAAAAAAAAAAAAAAATCTGAAACTCAGAGGCAAGGCTGCATATCTAGTACATGGTAAACCCTAGATTCAAACCCAGTCCTGTCTAGTTTGAAAGCCTATATCCTTCCTTTTGTTCCATACAGCCACCTGACCGATGGCTGGACATTACATAAAGGCAGACTCTGACTCACCATCAGAAAGAGACTTCTAGTAGAACTGTCCAACATAGAGAAGGGCGGTCCACAGAACAAAGCGTCCTCTGTCTCAAAGTATGCACTTGCTGAATGACTGTGTCCGCCTTCATTGTTGAAGAAGGATTCCTGCAGCAGTAGGAGGAGACTTTCTGGTTCCTAGACTTCTTTTCAAGCCTAGGTTTTTGTGTTTAAACACAATTAAAAAAAGAAACACATACACATACATCTCTAGTTACATTTAGATGTTATATAATTTGTAACACAATAATTGAATCTCTTTTTTTAAAGTTGGAGTCTCACTCTGCCACCCAGGCTGGAGTGCAGTAGCACGTTCACAACGACTTGTTGGGCTCCTTCTGCTTCAGCCTTCCAAGTAGCTGGAATTACAGGCCTGCGCCACCATGCCTAACTAATTTTTTAATTTATTGTAGAGACAAGGTCTTGCCATGTTGCTCAGGCTGGTCTCGAACCCGTAGGCTCTGGCAATCCTCTTGCTTCTGCCTTCCAAAGTGCTGGGATTATAGGTGTGAGTTGCTGTGTCTGGCTCTGTTATTGAGTCAATATTCAAGCACAGTCTATTCATTTCAGTCTCTATAGAAAAACATGCTAGAGTAAAGCTTTCCTACACAGCCTTTGGTAGAATTTTGGTTATTACTTCTCCTGTAACTTTATATCACAAGGTGAAATTAAAAACCCCATTAGATGTAATAAATAAATTTACCAGTCTTGAGAATTCTTCCTGGTCCTTCTCATATTAATGTCATAGAAATGAGAGTTACTGACAGAACAGTACATGTCTGCAAGAGAGAGGCACTGCTTCTGTGGGCTGTACATGTAATATGATTTTACTGACAATGGCTATTGTTAAAGCTTTCTGAATTTATCTTGGTTCTGTGATAATTTATGTCGCAAAACTGCATACTTTTGGCCTTAAACAGTGAAGTGTATGGAGTTTCTTGTTCTTAATCCAATGTTATATACTTGAATAAAGCCAAATATACTGGGATATGGGGAGATGATGGGGGTGAGTGTAGGAGGTGGGGTAAGACTGGAGGGTGAGCAGAGAGGTAGGGAGCCCAGGAGACCCGGCTCTCCTGGCTGTCCCTGTCCAGATGGACAGATGGTGGTGTGTGTGGATGGGGGAGACAGGCAGATGGACACATTCAAGGTGGGAAGGGTCGCAGCTCCGTGCATCACGGTTCTTTCCTGTGTGAGATGGAAACTGAGAGTACCTGTTCTACTTTCCACACCTTAACTGGGAAAGAAAAATCATCAAGTCAGGGACTACCCACATGTCAACATGTGGGATATTTTAGTAGATTAAACTTTATCATAGTGCCTCTTTTGTATACTTTTATTTGACATTCAAGTCAACTGGCACTGATTTTTGTCAAGAAGATGCGAAACACAGCTCAATATCAAGTTAGCTCTTCCCAACTAATGCATAGCACTCTATCAGTTCTAAAATATGGAACTAAAATTTTTGCAAGCCACAAAAGTAGGATGGATCCAATACACACAGATTTGGTTTGATTGGTAAAGTACAAGAAGTAAAGAAATGAGTGTCAACTTTTCAAGTGTTTTCTTGCCAGTAAAGGCCACATTATTAGTGACTGGAGCAAACAGATGCCTGTAAATATTAGGTGCCTGAGTGGAATTTCCCCACTCCTACCTACTACCCCAAAAGAAAACTACTAGAAACATTGAGTTCTTAGTGTAGGTAGCAAATGTTTTTACTTTTAGGCTTTACATGCTCATTTAAAATTGTAACATGATTCAATTCAAATTTAGAGGCTGTTTCTTTTAGTACTAGAATATTTATCTCAAGAAATTAAATAGAAGTTATTTATGACGGGGCATGGTGGCTCACGCCTATAATCCCAGCTCTTTGGGAGGCCGAGGTGAGAGGATTGCCTGAGCTCACGGGTTCGATACCAGCCTGAGCAACTTGGCGAGACCTCATCTCTACCATAAATCAAAAAATTAGCAGGGTGTGGTGGCACATGCCTGTAGTTCTAGCCACTTGGAAGGCTGAAGTGGAAGGATTGCCTGAGCCCAGTAGGTCGAGGCTGTGGTGGCTGTGAGTGTGCCACTGCACTCCAGCCTGGACAACAGAGTGAGACTCCAACTCAGAAGAAAAAAAAAAGTTATTTATTTAGCATATCTTAAACTCACATGGTGCAAAGCACAGAGATAAACAAGATACAATCTCTGTCTCCATGAACTTTTATTCCATTGAGTAAGAGAGCAAGCTACACAAATAGTGTGAAAGAGTGAGCCATGGGGCAGAGTGAGGGTCCGAGATGGAATTGCCAATCTCATGGTTCCAACATGGGGACCTACAGGTCCAGCGCAGGCACCAGGTTGGAATAAAGAGACCCAGCAGGATCTCTGGAGTCAGTCACGTAGGCCAGAGGGAAAGGCTGTGTTGAGAACATGAAATACAACTTTGCAAAATAATTTTGGGTAATTGAATAATAAGTACAAACATTTAGCAAAATCGGCTACAATTTTTTGAAACTAATTTTATTCAATCTACGACAATCTAGGATGATTATATATTGAGACTACAACCTGAGACATTTAGCAATAGAGTCATGGGTACTAAAATGATTGTGAGCAAAAGATGTGAAGAGAAATGGCGAGTAGCGTAAATCATGTTATTCCCACTTTGTGTAGATTCCACTCTAGGAGGCACAAGACTATGAATAGTTCTGTAAGTTCATTGACCACACTGCCAGTAACTCCTAAGTGACATCATAATCGTGAAGCCTGAGAGTGATAGACAATAAATGTGTTAAAGAACAAGATAACAGCTTAACGATTGTGAACAGGCAGCAAACATGGGTGAAAGTAGTTGGGAGGAACGGGGTTGCAGAAGAATCTTAGACAAGGAGTTTGGGGAAGTCTCACCAAGGATGTGACCTTTGAGGGAAACATACCAATATGTTAACGGAAGTTGCCTTTGGTGGTAGTTT
Organism: Carlito syrichta; assembly: GCF_000164805.1. NCBI lineage: Eukaryota > Metazoa > Chordata > Mammalia > Primates > Tarsiidae > Carlito > Carlito syrichta. The sequence goes on along the minus strand of NW_007052065.1, from coordinate 379,752 downwards.
ATGGGTAGTTTTTCTTCCCCTTTTCCTATGTCTTCTTTTCTCATTTGCTGTACTTTCCAAACTTTCTACAATGAACCAGTATTGCCTTTGCAATCAGGAAAAGTTTTCACCAAAAAAAGCACGTAACTAGAAAAAGTAGTAAAAAATTGACCAAACAAGTGGAGAAATTGAGAAGTAGAATTAGTTATGATCCCAAAGACTAGTATGGCTCTTCATTGACTATTTGTTAAATAATAGACATTACAGACTTCTGTTCTGAAGGAGACGTCAAGTACTCATAACAGATGTTAAAATCTTTAGTCAAGTGCAAGACTAATTCCCCTGGATACAAAGGGTGGACCACCAGATTCCACACTGAATGTGGAAATGATGCGTCTCCTGACTTGATAATGTGTCATCTCCTCCCGGTTGCCTTTCTTGAGGATGACCCAAAGGGGGCCTGCGATAGCTGCTTGGAACCCCCCTTCCTTGGTCGATCCCTTGGCCAGAGTTTGTAGGCTGGTGGAGGGAGACGGGAAGGAGGCTCAAGAGCAGGCACATGGCTGTTTTATCAAGATCTGATTATAGTAACTGCATTCTCCATCCCTGCGTCCCCTGAGGAAGGGCAGGAGCCTGGCTCATGTGTCACTTGAGTAACTCCAACTCATTCTCCTCAGGTAGACAAGCTAATGTCATCTTTTCAGGGATGTTTTCCCTGGTCTCTCAAGGCCAAAGAAAGTTCTCCTCTCATTGGTCCCACAGTGGCCTGTGCTTACCTCTATTACTTCTTGTCACTAGTGCTTGCTTATCTGTCTTGGTCCTGAATCGGGAAGGGCTATGCCTTTCTCACTGGTATTTTTCCAGTTGCACCTGGAAAAGCGTCTGACAAATACTGTGCGCTCAATAGATATTTCCTGAATGAATGAATACAGCTCATGGAAATTCAAAATTTAAGGATGACTGTGTGACTGTGTCTGTTCTATTTTTATTTTTTTATTTTTATTTTTTTTTGAGTTGGAGTCTCACTCAGTCGCCCAGACTGGAGTGCAGTGACCACTCCCGGCCACCGCAGCCTCGACTGCTGGGCTCCAGCGATCCTTCCGCCTCAGCTTTCTGAGTAGCCGGAATTACAGGCATGCGCTACCACACCCAGCTGATTTTTTGATTTATTGTAGAGATGAGGGCTCGCCAAGTTGCCCAGGTGGGTCTCGAACCCGCGGGCCCAGGCAATCCACTCACCTCAGCCTCCCAAGGCGTGGGATTACAGACTGAGCCACCGAGCCCAGCTTGTTCTACTTTTAAGTGAACATGGGTTGCTAAACACTGTCACTATGCTCTGGAAGGTCAAAGTGAGGATATGTCAAATTTTTATGGCAATATTTGTTTTTATGGTGTTTTTGCTCATATCTCTAAAGGGTCTGGTGCAAAGTATGAGAGTTAGTTGGACCTGGAAGCTCTAATTTGATTTTTCTTAGGTTTCAGGCATTCAGGTTTTAGCTTGCAGTTGATTTGTTTGTTTTATCTAGTTGGCCTTTAATTTACCTCTAGTAATAGACTTTCTAAGGATCCAGGCCAAGGAACTTGTCGCCAAGGCTCCTCTGGCATTATTTGAATAATCTATCAGAGACCCTCAGGTACAACAAATGATACTAGGGCCAATCAATACATCAATATATTTTATATCAATATATTTTAACTTTAGATTCTTGAGCAACAGCTTCAGCAGATGAAAGCAATTTATCAGCTAAACCAAGAGAAGTTGGAGTACAACTTCCAGGTGCTGAAGAAGCGAGATGAAGAAAGCACGGTGATTAAATCCCAGCAGAAGAGAAAGATCAATCGGTAAGCTAATATGCATTGCATTTGTTTTCTAGACCCTTCTAAGCTGGGAACAGACATGGGTATGTACTTTTCTCTCCTAAAGGGGTAGAAACCATTAAAAATATTACCAACATTTATTAAAATAGTTTTTGGAAAAGTCACTACATTCAAGTGGTTCCACCGTCTCCTCCCAAGAAAAGAGTACGTAGCAAAATGTCTCCTGTTCCCATTTGTCTCGTTCCTCTTTCCTGCCTCTGTAACCATTGTTTTTCTTCTAGAACTTCTTTATGCATATATAAGTGCATTCAAATAAACATTCTCATCTCCCCCTGCTTTTACACAGATGATAGCCTTCTGTACACACTGAAGAGCTTTCTTGAAGACCTTTCCCTGTCAGCTCAAAGAGAGCTTTCACATGATTTCTTTTTTTTTTTTTTTTTGAGTCGGCATCTTACTCCATTGCCCAGGCTGAAGTGCAGTGACATGCTCACAGTCACCCCAGCGTTGACCTGCTGGGCTCCAGTGATCCTTCCAAGTAGCTGGAACTTCATGCGTGCACTACCATACTTGGGTATTTTTTGATTTATTGCAGAGACGAGGTCTGGTCTTGAACCCATGGGCTCAGGCAATCCACTCACCTCAGCCTCCCAAAGTGCTGGGATTACGGGCTGAGCCATCAAGCCTGGCCTTTTCACATGATTTCTTAAGCTACTTAAGTACTGCACTGCATAGATGTATTGTGATTTATTTAACCAGTCTCTAAAGATGGACATGTAGATTGCTTCTAATCTTTTACTATTGCAAATAATACCAACTATGTACTCATGACAATGTATCAACCTGCTTTTGTGCAGATACTGTGGCTCGTTGAAAGGTACCTATTGCTTGAAATTTCTCATGCATCCTTCCCCTTCCTGTTTTCTTCCTTTCATCTGTCCTGCCTATTCCTTTGAGAATCAGCTAAATTCCAGACCACTGTGGAAGGCTCTGTGAGTCAGAGTAGAATAAGACATCTTGGTTTTAGGAGATGAGATTGAGGATTTTCCCCCAAGGCCCAAATAGCTTATTATTTTTGAATTATTCCATTTGTAGGTTGAGCATACATTTTGGACAAATGTTGGGTATATAGAGGTAATACCAGTTGATTTTTTGATATTTAGTTATAAAAGAAAATGATACTGAATAAATCAACTGGTGTCTTAAGCCTGATCATCTGAGAAACAAGGATAGTTAGGGAATAATATTTTTTAAAAATTCTACTGTATATGCACCATACTAGATCAGAGAACATGAAGGGAAGACACAAATCAGTGCAGTTAGGAGTTATCTGGGAAAACTTCCCAAAGAAGTAAAATATTGAAGTGGGTAGGGACATGGATTGGATGAAAGCAGTTAAGAGGTGACTCCAGGTAGACAGTGTCAGTAGCTGGGAATGGCAGGTCCAGAGGCAAGGAGGGTCAGATTTAGAAAGTTATAGATTGCAGAGTGGGTGGAGAGAGCTGGAAAGAGGGGAGGTGGGACGAAGTGCTTGGGGCAGGGCTTGGGTTAGATGCACACGGCAGAGAGATGAGTGGATTCATCTCTACCGTCTCCCCTTCACCAGCTCTTCCCTCGGACTTCAAACTTAGACAGGTTTCTCTTAGCCTGAAAAAACCTTCAGCAAACCCTGCTGTTTCTTTTTTGCTCTTGTTTTCATTGCTATTTCCTTTCCTTGTCACCCATTGCCCCAACCTTTCATAATTTGACCTATGTCTTAGTCTGTTTGTGCTGCTATAACAGAATACCTGAGAAGGGATATTTGATGGAGAACAAAAGTTTATTTCTTACCATTCTGGAGCCTGGGAAGTCCAAGATGAAGGCACTGGCAGGCTTGGTTTCTAGTGAGAGCTATATCCTCTAGAGGGGAGAAACACTGTGTCCTCACATGTCAGAAGAGCAAGCTGACCCAAGGCGCCAAAAGTTTCTTATAGGCATCTTTACTCCATTCACGAGGGAGGAGCCCTCATGGCCTAATCGCCTCTTAAAACTATGACATTGGCAACACTGAGTTTTGGAGGAGATACATTTAAGCCATAGCAACCTATGGCCCCGGGATAGGACAAAAACTCCCTACTGTAGGGTACCAGTGGTGCCCTACATATTATTTTTGGCTACTGAATTTTATTTTATTTAACCCTAAAGTATTTGCCCTTCTTTCTTAATTTATTCCTTATTAGTTTTCTTTAGTGGTTCTACTTTTTCTTGCCTGATATTTCTTAAATATGTAGGTAAGGTATTTTAGAAAGCACAGGACTTACCTTACTCCTTTGCTTTTTATTTTTATTTAATTTGCCTTATAATTCAAGCTCCTGGTTTTGAATACCACCTTTTCGTTGATGACTACCAGCGTCATGTCCCTAATCTTGACCCCTCCACTTTGCTTTGTCTGGAGCTGCTAACGTAGCAGTACAACCTGGAGAGTCACAGTCATTTCTGGTGTACAGTTTCTGAAACCAGACTCTGCTTCCAGTTTTCCAGTTCTCCAGCCTAGTTCGCCGTCATCTTTAGCTTCCAGCTGGCTACTAACGACTCTGGCCTTCCAGCTGAGTCTCCTCTTGCAGTCCTTCTCTTCTGTCCACTCCCTCCTTTGCCGTCTGTCTTGCCCAGACCTTCAGTATGTACCTGGAGTTCATTGTTGTTGTATCAGCTTCTATAATTAGATGGCTCATAGGAACTCCTTTACGGAATGACACAGAAACAAACAAACAACACTTTGGGCTGACTTAAAACAATGTTTTTTACACTTGTATTTGGAAAACCTCCTAGAATGCTATAGTTAAGAAAATGGATGGAATATTTCTTTTTTATCAGAGACTAAGTTAAATTTATTTTGTATTTTCTTGATTACTTATGAATAATGCTTAGGAGAAAATTTTATTTTTTAGAACTTTTAATATTAAACTATGTCTGCCTTCAGTTTCTCTATTCCTGTGTAAATGGAGCATGATTTAGTAGTTTGAAGTCTGAAGTGTGGTCCTGGGTCTAAAAGCTGTGTACTATGCATATTTTATGGAACAAGTTTCCATGCAGAGTTGCTGTTGGCAGTAAGGTGGTGAGCTGTGCTGTGCCTGCATTCACAGTGCTACTGGCCAGGTTTTAACTGTCTTTTTCTGTTCTGGAACCTTTGATCATCCCCTCCCCTGCAAGCCTGGGAAGTTCAATGCCTCACCTCTGGGGTCTCCTGGCATGTTATGTAAAACTCTCCTACAGCACTTTTCACACTGTATGTGTTAATGTTTGTCTTTGACTGGACTGAAAGTGCCTTGTATTCAACCAGATCTTTGTATTCATTTCCGTATTCAAACATATCCTTGGCACAAAAGAGGCATTTCATGTTTGGTGAATGAATAAATGAATGAGTGAATGAATGAGTTACTAGACCTGTTAACAATTATCAGCTCTTTGAAAATGGAGGATTCATATATCATAGGCTTGTGTGTGCAGTTTTAATTTTTCTTTCAATTTTCCTTATTTCAGAATTAAAATGAACATCTATGTCAATGAAGTGGCTGAGATAAATTGTTTAAATATGAGGGGTGGCCCTTGATATGGACAGTCTGGCAAATGATATACTGAGGAAGGGTCAGTCAAACTCTTGAGACTGGTCTTGGTGGCAGTGGGCTTCTGGACTGTTTTCAGTGCATTCAGTTGTGGACCACCTCGTTTCCTCCTGCTACCTTCCTTCCATGGATCACAGCAGGAGCTGTGATTTGGGATATGTGGGAGGGTTTTCTGCTCTTCTACCTGACCCTGGTTTGCCATAGAGCTGAGTCAGGTGGATGAGAGGAACACACGTGACACCTTCTATTCCGCTGCAGACTAACTTTTTTCCCTTTAACCAGCCTGCATGATGTACTTAACAATCTGAGATCAAAATACGCCAAGCAGATAAAGCAGTTTCAGGAGGAAAACCAGTCCCTAACCTCAGACTACAAACGTCTCGTGATGCAATTCAAGGAGCTTCAGAAAGCCATGAGGTATTTTAGGGATTTGGGTCCCAAGGTGCCTGTCCCGGAGTAGAGGTGGTGTGGGGGTAGAGTCTGTCGTGAGAGTGACTTCACGGGGCTTGAGAGCACCAGCTGTCTGGGAGCTGGACAAGGCCCTCGAGAACCTTCCATGCTGGGTTCCTCTGTCCCTTTCATCTCATGTCACTTGCCTTTTCTTGAGACTTCTTGGGGTGGCTTCCAGTTTACCATATTTGGGAGCCAGCTGCCCATGGGTGGGGCAAGGCCCAGGATTCACCACCGCTCTTTTTCACCTTCTTGCCCCGACTGCCGGCTTAGGGGGCCGTGGGGTCAGCGGGCCATGCTTGGCGACTCTCCTTCACAGGCATTTTGCTCTTATTGATGACAAGAAACTTCGGGACGTTTGGCTGATGAATGAAGAGGAAGCGAAGGAGCTAATCGGCAGAGCCTTTGCTGTGGACAGGGTCATCCATACCCACCATCTGGGGCTCCCCTGGATGGCGCCGGACTTCTGGTTCCTGAAGAATGTGGGACCCATTTCTCAGCAGCAGAAGTCTGCCACACAAATAGTAGAAGAAGTGCTGATGCAAACAGGTGACCAGTGAAGAGCCTCAGAGCCTGAGAGCTGGAGACGCCCTCTGAGAACACGGGGTTAACCCAGACATCTTGCTGAAATGGAAATCAAAGGCCAGAGAGGAGGGGGAAGAGGACCCATAGCTAGGGGCTCGGAGAGTATGATTAGTTGATGTGGCTTGTGAGTCTCCTTTAATGTATAGCTTTGCCCTTTCCCCTGTCTTGCAAACTGGTAGCTAGAGCTAGAAACTTGATTAGTTGCAAGTACGATTTATTTTGCTAGGTACACTGTTGTGTACCTCCATCGGGTTAATGTTAGGTTGTCTCTTTTTTTAAGATCCATTTGTTGCATTATGAGTTGCAAACTGGTAATATTTTAAATTTTATTATTATGTCTTCATTTAATAGCTAGGACACTTCTGAAAAGAGACTCTTCTCCTATTTAGTTTTTTGTTACCCTGAGATACAGTTTGGGTAGGAAAAGCAGAATAGATGCTTATTTTTTCTCCATTTGCCAGTTTTCAGGATAACGGATTGGGTCTCTAGCATCTTTCAAAGTTCCTAATGAGTTTTTAAAAAACATAAATGCATGGATTTTTTAGGCAAATAAAAGCACATGAGCCAGGCTCGGTGGCTCAGCCTATAATCCCATGCTTTGGGAGGCCGAGGTGAGTGAATTGCCTGAGCCTGCGGGTTCGAGACCCGCCTGGGCAACTTGGCGAGACCTCATCTCTACAATAAATCAAAAAATTAGCCGGGTGTGGTAGTGCGTGCCTGTAGTTCCAGCTACTTGGAAGGCAGAAGTGGAAGGAGCCCAGCAGGTCAAGGCTGCGGTGGTCGGGAGTGGCCACTGCACTCCAGTCTGGGCGACTGAGTGAGACTCCAACTCAAAAAAAAAAAAAAAAAAAGCACATGTTTTTTTCCACCTTGCTTTTTCACTTATAATAATCCTAGAGATCTTTCTAGAGCAGTAAAATATTTTTTTAAATTTAGTTTTTACATGGTATTCCATTGTGTTTGTGCCATAATTTACTCAAATAATCCTCTGTTATTGTCTTTGGAATGGTTCCAGTTTTTTGTTTATTTTTATGATTACAAATGTGGCTGCAATAAATAGCTTTGTTCATTTGTCTTTTCACATTGTCACTAGTGAGATGCTGGGCCAGATCCCTAGACGCAGGACTGCTGGATCAAAGGGTGAATGCCTGTGTGATTTTGCTGGATCTTGCTGCATGGGGATGGTACCATTTTGCATTCCCACAAGATCTTTCCATAGATATTATCTCATCTTACCTTTTGAATACCCAGTAAGACCTGGGCAATACAATACTTTTTATTCCCATTTTCAGTTGAGGAATGTATAGCATACAATATTTTTAAATTTTCTAATTTTAATTAGGAATATTTTTGGCTCTTGTTGTCAGGTATTAGTTTTTGCTGACAACATTCCTCTGTGAGGCAGCCACTTCCCCCCTTTCAGTCAGCTGCTTCTGATCTGTTGCAAGTTTAGAAACCATATAGCACACTTGCTAGATTGTCTCTACAATGAATAGGCTAACACTCTACCTCCCACTTCCATGGCTAGGCTTTGAGTATGATGTTCCCAGATAGATGCAGTTGGGGCAGTAAGGCATTATGGGCTGGCTGAGGATGGTGAGTTATCCAGGTAGTCTCTGATTCCAATCCCAAGCCCTCCCCACCCATATAATAGGCTTGTTTCAGCATCAAGAAACTGTGATAATGCCTCATAGAGGCTTTTTAAAAAGTAGTTTCTTCTGAGTATCACATGTTCTCACTCATAAGCGGACACTGAACAACTATCATAATTCTATAAGAATGGAATTGGCAGTGGGAAACTGCCAGGGTTGGGGGCATACCTCAGCAACAAGGGTACCTGTATAATCAACGTTTGTATACCTAACCCTGAATTGTGCCCCACATCTTTAAAATTAAAAACAAAGATTGTATTTAAACTTAAAAATAAATACAATGAAGGTAATTTAAATATAAAAATATAAAAATAAAAAGTGGATTTTTAAGGAAAACCATCTGTTTCTCAAAGTCAACTATGCCAATCAGTGATCTTCTTCTTTCTTTCTCTTCATTCCATGACCCATCTGTAGAAGAGGAGGAGGCAGAAGAGACCACCTCAGAAGCAGAGACTTACCTGGACCTGCCAAAGCGAGTTTCCCCAAAAACTACCAGAAAGATACTGATGCTTCTTTGTGATGAGTCGGTGAGGCTGGGCAGGGCTATGGCAGAGGGACTCCTGCTTGTGTGCTGCTTCTGAGGGCTCTGCTGGGCCAGCTCTGGCCTGAGTCATAAGTGGGCTAGTCTTCCCCTTGCCATGCCCAGAGACTGGGCCTGAGATGCAGAGCTAGGGTGGTCCCTGGACATTGTTGGGGGGCAGCTCACAGGCTATGTCTCAGAGCTAGCCCAGCTGGTGAATGGGCCTAACTGCAGTGGGTCTGCAATCTAAGTGCTAGCTTAAAATAATGCCTGCTCTGAGATAGAAGGGGCACCTCCATGAACCCATTTGCTAAGTGACATGGGCACACTGATGTGGCCTTTGGGGGCTTAGTTTGGGGTTACTCTGGATATGTTAGGCTTTCAGTATCTGCATTGTGTCTTAGCAAAAACAATTAGACTTAGAGAACACTCTGCACTAGAGCTGGTTCAGCTGGAAGCTGTGTTGTTACCAAACGCCATCAGTGTTGGTTTCGATTTTTGGTTCTGAGGTAGCGAAGGAGGCAGAGCAAGGACTGGCAGCCTCCAGCTCATCTGGAGGCAGTTGGAACAGTTTTCTTTTGCACAAGGGCTGGCTTCTGCCACTGAGAGTACTCCTGCCAAAAGTCAGCTGGGAGGTCCTGCCCTCTCCATCTGAAGCTTGATGCCAGGGGTCATCTCCCACAGAGCCTTCCCCAAGACTTGCCAGCTCAGAGCAGGCACCGTGTTTCCTCAGCTACCTTCTCTCCACTGCATGGTATTGTATTCTGATATGGTGTGCCCACTGCCCTCCATGCCTTCCTCTCTTCCAGCTTAGTGCCTACTGCTGTGTTCTGTAGATATTTGGGGACTAGATCATGAGTGAAGTGGGCACCCGTGACTGGGCCAGGTTTGGACTGCTGTCAGGACTCAGGTGTTTGCCCAGGGCTTGGTGGGTAATGGGTATTAGCACTCTTTTGAGGTGGGGGCCAGCTAAATCCATGGTGAAGGTTGATTTTATTTCTGGCCTTGCTCCCTGAAATGGCTCATAGGCATCCCAAGAAGGCTTTTTGTGGGGACCCCACTGCCCAGAGACTCATCCTGGGGGGTTGTGCTCTATGGAGTCATCTCTGGAGTGTTACACAGGGTAGCTGCAGGCCTTGGGACTTGTTCCTAAAACCTGCCCCTGACAGGAGGTGCCTTCTTCCTTCTCCTCAGGGTTTCCTCATAGAGAGCAAGCTGCTGAGCCTTCTCCTCCCCCTGGAGAAGAGTGAAGGCTATCTGCTGAGGCTGGATACCATCTTCTCGGTGAGTCCTGCTGGGCTAAGAGGCCCCGCTCTCAGATAGCCACCTGTGCTGACTCCACATTGCCTCAGTCCCAGGAGTGGATGAATGTCTCCCAGGGCTTCTCCACTCACTGCCACATCCTTCCCTTTAGTTATTCCCCACATGATACATTGACCTGAGAGTGGTTGAGGTGTCTACCTCCCAGACCTTCCTCTACCAGCTTCCTCCTCTTGTGGCCCAGCTCTCATATTGTAGGTTCTCCCCTGTACCCCCAAACTCAGATATGTGCACAGCCCCCATTAACATTCTCACTACACCCCCACTTCCTGGCCCTGTGAACACCGTTTCCTTCTATGGTGATGTGTGTGTGTTTTCCCAGCTTCATGGTGGTTTCCCAGTGCTGGATGAATACCCTCTACCTGGCCATGGCAGGCACTGGGATGCAGAGGGGAGAAAGCCATGCCTCCTGCTCAGGAACTGAGTGTCTTTAACTCCCAGCCAGTCTGATGGAGTATTTGAACAACCTTCCTATTTCCCCCAGGCCCTGGGAATTGAAAGTGAGGATGACTTGTATAAACTGGTGAACTTCTTCCTCAAATACCGAGCTCATCATTTATCCTCTGGCCAGGTAAGGGGAGGTGCAACTGAGGAGAGAGCGTTTTTGGTTCTCCTGGAAACCCAGAGGCCAATGCTGCCTTTGAATGGTACTCCTGTGGAAATAGTGGGTACTTTATGTCAGGTATAGCTAACTTAGCATTTTCCTTGGCATTATTAATCTTTCTATTTGCAAGGGATGGCGTGGTGGAGGGTGAGGTGCTATTCTTATATTGTGGCCCGAGGAATCTTTTCCTGTGCCCTTCTTGAAAGCTGATCTCAGCCACCGTGAGACCAGAGCCCACCATGTTCTGCATATTTTTATACTTAACATTTTCCTGCAAAGCAGGGCCCATTGGCAATACATATCTTTTTTTTTTTTTTTTTTGAGTTGGAGTCTCACTCTGTTGCCCAGACCGGAGTGCAGTGGCCACCGCAGCCTCGACCTGCTGGGCTCCGGCGATCCTTCCGCCTCAGCCTTCCAAGTAGCCGGAATTACAGACATGTGCTACCACGCCCGGTTGATTTTTTGATTTATTGTAGAGATGAGGTCTCGCTGCCCAGGCGGGTCTCGAACCCGCGGGCTCAGGCAATCCACTCACCTCAGCCTCCCAAAGGTGCGGGATTACAGGCTGAGCCACCGAGCCCGGCCGGCAATACATATCTTGATTATAACTGATTTCATTAGGAGAATCAAATATTGACTACTTTGAAGAGGTCACCATATTAAAAATATTATAAAATATTAATTTAAAAAACAAAAACCTGAATTTAAAAAATGTTTTTAGTTGTGCTAGCCCAAGGGTGAGTGTCCTGATATGCATCCAGGAAGAACTGGCTGAGTGGACAAAACCAAGAAGCTTAAAGGAGAAAAAAAGATACATTTGACAGCATCAAAACAAATTCTTTAGGGCAAAAATCACTATAAGCAAAGTTAAGAGTCAGATGACCCTGGTATTGGTACAAGAACAGGTATATAGACCAATGGAAGAGGATAGAGATTCCAGAAGCAAAGCCTCAATTTCTCAACCAGCTCATCTTTGACAAAGCCTCCAACAATAACCACTGGGGGGAGGAGAACACATTCAGTAAATGGTGCTGGGAAAACTGACTGACCACATGCAGAAGATTGAAATAGGACCCCTACCTATCACCACACACAAAAAATAACTCTAAATGGATCTAAGACCTAAATGCAAAACCTCAAACTATAAGAATCTTAGAAAATGAAGACGATACCCTTATGGAAATTGGAACTGTTAACCAATTCCTGATCAAAACCCTAAGTGCCCATACCATAAGAAATAAGATAGACAAGTGGGACCTCATCAAAGCAAAATAAACCATCAAGAGAGCAGGAAGACAACCCATGGAATGGGAAAAAATATTTGTCAATCTGACAAAGGCCTAACATTTAGGATCTACAAGGAACTCAAGCACGCCAAAAAGAAAAAAACAAATAGTCCCATTAAAAAGTGGGCAAAAGACATGAATAGACACTTCTCAAAAGAAGATACACAGGCAGCCAACAGACACATGAAAAAGTGCTCAGCCTCACTCATCATCAGAGAAATGCAAATCAAAACTACATTGAGATACCACCTAACCCCAGCAAGAATGACCATCATTAGTAAAACAACAACAGATGCTGGCGAGGATGCGGAGAAAAAGGAACGCTTCTACATTGCTGGTGGAAGTGAAAACTAGTGCAACCCCTTTGGAAACCAGTGTGGCCATTTCTGAAAGAACTAGAAATTGACCTTCCATATGACCCAACAATCCCCCTATTGGGAATATACCCGGAGGAAGTCAAATCATTCTACAAAAAGATACCTGCACACGCATGTTTGTTGCAGCTCTCTTCACAATAGCAAAAACATGGAACCAACCATGCTGCCCATCGAAGCTAGACTGCATAAAAAAAAGTGGTACATATACACAATGAAATACTATGTAGCCATAAAGAAGAACAAACATATGGACTTTGCAGCAACTTGGATGGATTTAGAGTTTATCATACTCAGTGATCTTTCACAGAAACAAAGAACAGAGTACCATATGTTCTCACTCATAAGCAGACCTTGAACAATGATCATAACAGTAAAAGAAAGGGATTGGCAGTAGTGGGAAGCTGCCAGGGGAGTGGGGGGGTGGGATTGGCAGTTGAGGGAAACTACCAGGGGAAGGAGCGGCATACCTCATCAACAAGGGTACCTGCATAATGAACATTTGTATACCTAATCCTGAATTGTACCCCGCATCTTTAAAATAAAAAATAAAATCAAACAAAGAGTCAAATGACAAGCTGCAGAGAAATATTTTCAACTCATATATCATAGTTAAGGACTAGTTTTCTCAATATATAAAGAGCTTTCATAAACCAATAAGAAAAAGACCAATAACTCAATGGCACAGATAACACATATGAATGAACACCTCTTAGGAGAGACAATACGGATAACTTTTAAACATATGAAACTATAGTCAGACTTCCTTGTAATAAGAGAAAAGCAAACTGCCTGAATTCTAGTTTTCACTTATCAGGTTGGCAAAAACCTGAAAGTTTGATAACACATAGTGATGACTGAGGTATGGGGAAAGGCATGCTCATAAGTTGCTGGTAGGAATATAAATTGTTGTAACCTCCAGAGGGCAGTTTGGCACTATCAAGTATATAACTGTATATACTTTACAGTTTCTTCTAGGGCTTTATACTAATCATGGATCTCGGGACAGTTGAAATGATGTTTATTATAGCCTATACATTGCAGCATTGTTTGAAATAGGAGAGGATTGGAAACAACCTACATGTCCATCATTGAAGAATTTATTTAATAATATGTGGTACATCTACCTAATGGGATACTATACAACTGTGAAAAAAAAGTTCTTTGTGTAGTTATATGAAAAGATGTTTAAGGCTTATTGGTGTGTGAAAAAGTACAGAACTTGTGTGTAGTATCGTGTCATTTATGTAAGAATGGGAAGGAAAAGTATCTATGGAAAAGTATGTGTATTTATATATGTACTTGATTATGTAAACTATATATTTATCTGAGACAATATGTAAGAAACTTGATAGCGTTAGTTTGCCTGTGGGAGGTAAATTGAATGAACTGCAAGATAGGAGTAGGAGGAAGACTTTTTTAAATTTAAAAATTAAAACAAAAACTTAACTTGTGTTGTATTCAAAAGGAAATTTATAACATGAATTTTGTGGATATTGGTAAAGGAACACCTGATCTAGAATCAGAAACTTGTCATTGCTTTGAGCTCCCAAGCCTCTCCCCATCGCCCCTCTACTTTCCACTTTTCTCCTCACTCTTTCTGTCCTTGTATAAGCATCTCCCTCTGCAAGTTTTCTGCAACCTTCCATAAACTTTCTCCATTTTTTCTCTCCCTGTCTCTCTTTTCTCATGCCTGTGCCACTGTAGCATCTTTCCCAGATCAAGCCCTGTACTCAAGCCAACATGGAGCAGACAAGCATGGTGTCAGAATCGCCCCTGGCAGAGCAGACAGTGATGGAAGGAGAAAAGGAGGAAAGCCTCGTGGAGGGGAAGCAGAAGGAAGAGACGGAGCCCCAGCCCTCTCCCAGGCTCATCCACCCCAATGATGTCCCCAAGATTCTGGAGGCCTTTGTCATGGGTCTGAAGAAACCCAGGTGGGCTGTGGGACCGGGGTCTTACCTGAGGCCCGGGGAGGAGCCAAGCTGAGTGTCAAGGGTCTGGGAGTGGGACTGGTGGGTGGGGAGCCAGCCAGGTCCTGGAGAGCCTTGCCCAGCATGCCTGAGATCTTTGCCTTTAACACCTTGGTTGACTGGAGCCAGAAAAGGATTTTAAGCAGTGGGGAGCCATGATTAGATTTGCATTTTGGAAAGATCACTGTGGCCGCAGGGAGGGGGTGAGACTGGATACAGGGAGAGCAACTGGGGGACTTGTCCAGGTGGGAGGTGATGATCTCCTGGATTAAGGCTGTCATAGAGGGGATGGAGAGACTAGGACAGAATTCGAGAGCTGTTTTGGACACCCATGTGAGAGCAATGGGCATAGTGGTGATCTGCTAAAGCTGCTGAGGTAGACTGGGAGAAAGGGGAGTGAATGAAACACCAAGGTGCCTGCATGGAGGTAGCAGTGGCTCCGTGAGTCAGGAACGTGGACGCTAAGCATTGTTCCTTCTGGGAACCCACCATTGTCTAATAAACGTGGGCAGCTGAGTGGGAAAGTGCCAGTTGGAAAAGCAGTAAGTCTGTAACTGGGACTACTTGGGAGCCTGGGTGGTGCCAGGTGGAGATGATAGTCCCAGTGCTCTTGACCGTCAGGGACCCACAGGCACCGCTGAGAGTGTGGAAGGACGTGCGCAGTGACTCCAAGGACTCCGAGTACTGGCAGGCCCTGACCACGGTTATCCCTCCTGCCAAGCAGGGTCTCTGGGATGCTCTCTACACTGCCCTGGAGAAATACCAGTAAGTGTGAATGTCATGGCCAGGAGCAGGAAGGTGTGGTAGGGGGTGAGGAACAATTGCTCAGAGCAGCCACATTTGTTGTCTCCCTGTCCCACAAAATCTGAAAGAGAAAAGCTGCCCTTGGCACCCCTGGGGAGGGGGTGGATTGTGTTGGGTGGATAGCTCTCGGCCCTGCCCTGCCTGTTCTGCTTCTGCTAGCCTGGCTTGTCTGGTAGCTGGGTGAAAGGCGAGGCTTCTGGGGTCTCCCTCCCCCCAGCCAGACCCTGGCCCCTCCTTGGCAGAGGCTGGAGGATTCAATGGACCTATAATCTATCTTTCTGCCCAAAGCCTTGTCCTGACCCAGAGGGCCAAGCTGCTGAAGGAAAATAGTTCTCTGGAGCAGCAGAACACGGAGCTCCAGATGCTGTTGCAGCAGTACCTTGACTCCAAGGTGGGTGACTATACCCTCCAAGGACGGGCAACAGGGGCAGGGCCGGGCTGGGGACCTGGAGCTGACTTTAGGACATGAGGAGATCCCCCTCCTCACCCAAAGCAGGGAGCTTTGAGTCAAAGGATCAATAACCATGTTTCGAGCTGGACAGCTTTTCGGTGCAGGGTGGATATAGCCAAAGTTGCTGGGCTGTCACAGCATACCTTTGAGGCTGTAGCTTTTGGCACCAGCTGCCTGTTGGAACTAAAATTGTTAAGCAGTGGCAAAGACAAGAGCAGCCTCTCAGTTAAGAGCCTTCCAGGTGTGTTTTCTTCTTGACCCTCACAACCACTCCGTGAGGATACCAGGACAGAAGTGGGCCCCCATCTCACAAAAAGAGAAACCCAAACTCAGAAACTTTGTTTGAGCCTAGGCTCTTCCATGCTGCCAGCCTGGGATCCCTGGCCTGTGATATGATTGGAGGGTCATCATTGTGTGGGAGGAGAAGGCTCTGCTGGGTAGATACTCCCTGGCCCCTGTTTCTCCCTGTACTGGTGATAATTGTGGTAACTTCCCCATGGCTGGCAGGAGAAGAAAGGGAAAAGTCCTTTGGTAACAGTTGCTTACTTTGCTCTGTGGGTGTGGGAGACTTCACCCGATGCTGGGCCATGAGTCAGGATGTCACAACACAGCCGTCAGCTGCCCACGTGTACGGTGACTGAGGTCAGCCCCCAGTCCTGCATGGCCTCAGGTCCCAGGCCACTTCTGAGAAGGTGGTGAGCTGTGGCATCACAATGGCCCCTTGGCCTGTGACAGGACTCAGACACTTGGGGACCGTATGGTCCCTGCTTCCATGGATATCACTGTGGACAAGAGGATGGGGGAGGAGGAGGTAAGGGCAGGCTAGACTGGGGGTGGAATGGGCCCATGAAGAGAGGAGTGAGGGGACTGAAGAGGGTGGGTCAAAGGGACTATTGAGAGTGCTACCCGAGCTCACTAACCGGAGCAGAAGCTAAGCAAGAAGGCTCAGACGTGGCTTCTGAGGTGGCCTGTGGGTGATCAGGTCTCCCTCAGCATTGGAGAAGAAGAGCTTGCAGGGTCTTAGAGGCCCATGGAAGAACCGGCATGTGCTCTTGACCCCAGAGATCATGAAGAAGGAACACCTTGGGGAAAGTGAAATGACCTTCACTCCTTTCTTTTCCAGATAAACTCTGAACTGCAAGTTCCACCGATTCAGGTGTTGCAAGTACCCAAAAATAGAGCTGGACCCCAAAAGGCCACCATGTGAAGGCTGGCGCTGAAGCTGGTGTTCGTGCTGGTGCATCCACCCTGGGACTGCACCTGGGCCCACTCTGGATTTCCCAGAGCTGTCTTTATAGCCTGTGAAAATCAGGAGCAAGAGGAGTTACCTGTGTCCTGCAGCTCTGATTAAAGCCTTTTAAATGTTGTGGCTGAATCTCCTTAAAGAGGTCAGGTGTAGTGACACATGGGCCTCTGCCTCTATCTCTGGGTCATGCGGGGCCTTTGTCCCGGGCCCAGATCGTGGTGTGTGTGAGTCAGAGGCCAAGGCTAGTGGCGTGAAGCTCCTTTCTCGCTTTTTGGAGCAGTGGGAGGCTGGAGCTTTTGGGCCCTTGCGGGGTCTTAAGTCTTCAGATTGTCTCAGGCCTGAAGCACTCATTTGGTACTCTTGGGGCCCCTGGGTCCATGCTGGTGTGTCCTCTGGGCTGTTGTGTGAGGCTCCTCCTGTGGGCATCCTAGGCAGGCAGCCCTGGGCCATGAGAGACACCGAAGGGGAAAAGCCATGGGGACTGGCTGGGATTGACTTTACCCACCTAGAGTCCTGCTGACTCTGTGCCCCCATCTGTGGCTGTCCTCTCTCTTGACCAGGGCAGATTTGTCAGCTCAGTGTTTGATTAATTTTATTAAGAGAAAAACCACCACTCAAGAAAAGAAAAACAGCCAATAGAAACCCAGACACAGGCAGGGGGTAGCACTGGAAGTGCCAACTCCAGGCTGTAGCTGAATGAAATGGAAGGGCAGGGCTGGCAGGGGCAGGAGAGGACAGGGGCTTGCTCTGCTGCATCTCACTGCTCCTCGCCTGGGCTTTTGAGCACAGGGAGCCTCCCAGACTTTTGGGCAGGATCTGCAGGCTGATGCTGTCTGTGAGGACAGGGTGGGGTGCGTTTTCCTCATTCATTCTTTTGAAGGCCCTGGGTACTGGCCTGTGATCTTGGTTAATTTCATTAAAACTTTAATCCTGACTGGGAAGGCCCAGTGGAGGGTCTGAGGAGGCTTCCTCCAGAGCCAGCGCCTGAAGAAGGGTGATGACTCAGCCAGGTGGACCGAGAAGGGACCCTCTCCAGGTCCCCACCCCTTCCCAGTCCACAGACAGCAATCAGAGGGGCAGAGCGGGCAAACAGCTCTCTAGTGCAGGGAGGACAGGTGGCCAGGAGGCAGGAGGCAGGCTCCCGGGGCCCGAGGCATGAAGGGTGGATGTTGGGCTCCTCAGGCCCCCCTGGAAAACAGGAAAGAGTCCAAGCCACAGGAGGGGCAAACGCAGCAGAGCTGGAGCAGCGCTGGTGGAAGCAGCGGCCTTCACGCCCCCAGGAGCTTCTTGACCATGTAGCCCGGGAGGCTGTAGAGGAAGAGGGCCAGCATGAGCAGCCCCAGCAGCGCCAGCACGATCTTGATGATGAGCCACTTGTACCGGGTGCAGATGAGGTACTTGATGGACTTGAGAGGGTTGAGGAACCAGACGAAGGCCGTGTCGGGCCGGCTAGGGAGCGGAGGGAGGAGCCGGTCAGGCAGTGGGCAGGAGCCACCTCCCAAGCACCCCATCCATAGGTCCTTCTGGACCCCAAGAGGCCCTGACATGACCCCAGCCCCTAAGACAGTGAGTGCTGGAGTCAGGGTTTGAGCCCATTTCTAAGCATCAGATTTGCTGCTTATGAAACCCTGTCCTCTCTGCAGGAGCTCTGGTGCCCAGTCTACTCCTAAGGCCATTTTTGGCAGGGGGGCGTTTTTGGAAGGGGGTCATTTTGGATGGCATTTTTGGCAGTGGGGCAGCCATCCAGCCATTAACTGCCCCAGCAGTGACGGGCAGCCATGGCATTGCAGATGGTTCTAGCGAGCTCCTTGGTTAGTTCATTCTATGTGCTGTCCTGCGTCTGCAGTGAGATCCGTGATTCTCAACCCCTTCCTTTCTGATGGATATATACCTCTGTCCCCACAGACCTCTGTCCAGCTTTCCTCTCTGTTGTTTATGTTATGCAAACAGTACGTCTCATACAATGTGAAGATATCAAATGAAAGGCTTGAAAATGCTTCTTCAAGCGATTGGCTCCCAGAGCACATGGATGCACCTGCCCCGAGCCGAGTTCAGTGCTGGTGGGGCCACAGAGCAGGGGTCTTGGTGCAGAGCACCTGGTTTCCAATGCTGGCCGTGACAGTGGTCAGGCACCCCACGGGCCTCAGTCTCTTCATGTGTAAAATGGGGTTAGTAGTAGTACCTACCTCCCGGGTTGGTGCAAGAGTGACGTGAGACAGTGCCTGGGGAGCTCTGAGCACGTGAGATGGGTGCTCAGGAAACAGTGGCTATTGAATGTGTGAGTTGAATGGGACTTATTCTGCAGGGCAGAAAGCAGCTCTGGACTGGGAGGCCCCACACTGGTAGGAACTATTTCCAGACTTGCTGGCTAACCCTAGCCAAGCCCTTTTCCCTTTCCCTGTCTGTTTGTCAACTTTCTGCCAATGAAATTGGGGCAGTGTCTGTGAGGAATGCTGCTGGGAGCAGAGGTGGTGGAGCATGAACACTGAGCTGGCAGTTCAGGAACCTCAGCTCTCGTTCCTGCTCTTCCTAATCTGCTGGGTGACCTTGGGTGAACTACTTCACCTCTCTGGCCTAATATGTAATTATGTAAAATAGTCATTTCTAATTCGGCAAGACTGTTAAATCTGTCTTGAAAGCTTGAAAGTTGCTGTGTATGTTTGTGCGTGTGTGTATGTATGTGCACTTTGTGTGTGCACATAAGCACACCCGTGCATGCTTGTGGATGTGTGTGTGCGCATATGTGTGTGCAAGGGTGTTCCATATGCTGCCCAGTCCTTGGTCTGGAGGGAGAAGGGAGAAATATCAGACCCAGGAGGCCACTGGGCTCAGGCCCCCAGGATCTTCTTGACCAGGTAGCCAGGCACAGAGTAGAGAAACAGGGCAAGGAGGAGGAACAGCAGCAGGAGAAGCAGCAGTTTGAGGAGCAGCCAACGATACGTGTGCCACAGGAAGTAGCGGGCAGACTTGAGAGGGTTCAGGAACCAGATGAAGCTCGTGTCGGGCCGGCTGGAGCATTGGGAAGAACAGTGCGAGTGCCGAGAAAGGACAGGGAGGAGGAGGGGTTAGTGTGGCAAGGGGCCCGGCCAAGAGGGGGGCCGTCCCGGACTGGGTGTGTGGAGCTCTGGGCACCTCCCTGGCCATCAAGGCAGGCTGGGGCCCCAAATATCACCGCTGGAGCTCCCTGCTTTGGCAAAGTCTAGGAAGAGCGTTTCTCTCTGCTAAATGGGGCCTTTCCTGGGAGAGGTTCTATGTCTCTGAGCTCACAGCCCCTCCCCTGGTTCAGAGGGAGGAGGTGGGATGGAAGGGCAGTGGAGGGGATGTAGGAGGCTCCCCTGCAATGAGGCTGTGGCCCAGGAAGACACAGAGAGGGTGTCTGGGGACTGGGGGCAAGAAGCCCAGAAAATTCTGGTCTCTCCTGCCTGCTCCAGTGCTCCAAGAACCAGCGTGGTGGGGGCCGGGCAGGCAGGACGCTCACTTGGGTTTCTCCAGTGGGTCAGGTTCATTGCGGGCCAGGCCCACTGGGTTCTTCTCTGCCTCCTCCGCCGTCAGTAAATGCAACTCAGCCTCCACCTTGCCCTGCAGAGAAAGATGGAAACGTCCCCGTGTCTGGGCCCGGTTTGGGTCCTCAGCCTCCCTGCTGGGCCCGGTCTTGCCCGCCACCCCAGCAGGAGGTGATGCCCACCGTGAGCTCAAACTCGTCGTTCTCATTGCGGGCCAGGAGGGGCCACCAGCCTTTGACACGCTTCTGCTTGAAGATGGAAACCAAGGGCACGTCCACCTCTCCAGTGGCCATCTCCATGGAGCACTGCTTGGCTGTCTTTGCGCCTCGCGGGAACCGGTTCAGGTCCAGCTCGATGGCCCCTGTGACAATCTGAGTCAGCTCTGGGTGAATGTGGCTGGCTGGGGTGGGGGTTGGGGGTGGTTCTGGCCTCCTGGCCCCTTGGTTGCTGAGTAAGACTGCCCCGAATCTGCATCTTACCCTCCTGTCTCACTCCCATCTCCTTGGTCTCAAATGGGGTAACTCTTGTGGGCTCTTTGGACAACCCCACCTCCAGTGCTTTACTCAGGCCCCTCCATCAGCCCAAAGGGTCTCTCCTGGGGTCTTCCAGACCCCTGACCCCTGCCACACATTCACCTGTCAAAGTCCTGCTGATCCCACCATCTTGCAGGTGCAGGTTAGAGTTTTAGGGGGAAATTTGCTCTACAGAGGAGCAACCTGGGGCCCAGGGAAGTTTCCCGATTCCTTTAGGGAAGCTCTCTGATTCCCCCATCAGCACTGACTGCCACTCCTTCATGTGCCCAAAATGCCTTGTCAGCCCTGTTGGGACACAGGACATCTGCCAGGGCATGGTTAGGTGGGTCCTTGTGGGGACAGGGACCCTGATACCCTTGGCTCTGACAGACTGGTAGGACTGATACCCCCCCACCCAGGGTGGGCTCTCCTTGTCCCTATCTCCCCTGCCCCTGCCCCTTCTCAGTTCTGGATCCTAGGACCCCCGCCCCTGCCCCTGCCCTGCTCTGCACCCAGAAAGTCATCAGCGGAGAAGTGGTCGGCATCCCAGATCTGCAGGGTGAGCCGTGCGGGGATCTTGTATTCGGTCTCATCCCAGGAAAACATGGACTCCTTCTTGGAGATGACAATCTTTTCCTCAGCTGCCAAGTAGTCGAAGGGGAACAGGTAGCGCCAGTTGAAGTTTCCCTCACCGGTGAGGGAATGATAGTGGACATCCGTGTCCTGCTTGTCCTCTTGCTGGCCCTTCAACCACCTGCGGGGATCACACTTCCATACCTGCAGCTTTGCCCAGTGGGGCTTCCCCACCCTTTCATTTCTGCCTCCTCTCCGGCCCCCAGGAAGGGAAGCTCACCCAGGTCAACCCCTCTCGCAAAGGGACTGCTCACCCACCCCCTCACAAAAATGTCACTGGACTTCTCCCCAGTGAAGAAGTCGTCATCCTCCAAGACCACTTCATCTGTGTTCCACACGATGACCCGCAGCTCGTACCTGGTTCAGGGCAGAGGGTCGGTTAGCAGCCTGGGGATGGGGGTTGTGCCAGGGTCCTGGGGCTGGGAGGGGGCAGGGGGGTGGAGATGAAATGACTGAGAGAAGCCCTGAGGACTTGGGGGTCAGCATAGGGGCCTGGGCCAGTTTGGAACTGAGGGAGCAGGAGGGAGGCGTCTGTTGATGGGGCCTCTGGGTGGGCAAGAGGGTCAGTCAGGCACGTGACTGTTGTGGGGAGACCCAGAGCACATCTCCAGACGGTGGGGGGAGCTGTGACTGAGGCCGCAGAGGGCCTGGAAGGGGGAGACGGCTGGCTGCTGGTGGGTGGCTGAAGTGAGGCAAGGAGTCAGGAGCAAATTCTCTTGTCTCAGAGGCCAGTAGCTTAAATCCAGTTTCCTGTGTGTCCTGTGCCCAAGGATTTTCCCCTCAAAGTTTGATTGTAATTATGAATGATGTCATTTTGTTTCAGTCACCGGGAATGAGGTTGAGTCATCCACTAAAAATTGATGGGAGTGGTTCTCCATGGAGTTATAGTATAGACTCAGGCTTTGACAACCTGGACTGCAAGTCGAGTGACCCAGGGCTGGGGACGTCCCCTAACAGTAAGCCTTGGAACAGCTGGCTCATGGCCTCAAGTTTGGAGGATTTCCCAGGCAGAGGGTAATATGCCCTGGCCAGTGTGAAATGGAAATACAAGGCCCTTGGTTACAAGATCATTAAGAATTTCGGCCAGGTTCAGTGGCTCAGTCTGCAATCCCAACACTTTGGGAGGCCATGGTGAGTAGATTGCCTGAGTCCACGGGTTCGAGACCAGCTCGGGCAACTTGGTGAGACCTCATCACTACAATAAATAAAAAATTAGCTGGGCGGGGTAGTGCATGCCTGTGGTTCTGACTTGGAAGGCTGAGGCGGAAGGATCACAAGAACCCAGCAGGTCGACATTGGGGTGGCCATGAGCATGCCACTGCACTCCAGCCTGGGAGATGGAGTGAGACTCCAACTCAAAAGAGAGAGAGAGAAAAAAAAAAAAAAAGAATTTCACGAGGGCAACATCAGAGCTTGAAAACAAGAATGGGGCCTCTCTGAGTGTGGGATCCTGTGTGGCTGGCCCTGAATCCGGGCACTGAGGCTGTCAGAGCTGACGGTGACTCGAGTCTGCCACCTTACAGATGGGAAACCTGACCAGGGAGCCCAAGTGACCTGGCCAGAGTCAGCAAGGAGAGGCAGGGGCTTGGCTCCTGATCCAGTGCTTATTCTGTGCTACCACCTCCCGCCTCTCCCAGGCACTCACTCCTTTGTGCATCATCG
Organism: Carlito syrichta; assembly: GCF_000164805.1. NCBI lineage: Eukaryota > Metazoa > Chordata > Mammalia > Primates > Tarsiidae > Carlito > Carlito syrichta. Next base: position 356,781 of record NW_007052065.1, on the reverse strand, counting down.
GCAGGCACTTTAAAGAAAACCTGCCTGGATGTGAGGACACCACAGGCAGGCTTAGGGGTTCTGTGGGTTGTGGATGAGTATATGGACGTGTGCAGGTGGTGTGTGTGTCAGAGTGTCTCCGTGTAAGGATGGAGGTACCTAGAGGATGCTGGGGTGGCTCCCTCCCTCACTGATGGCAGAATGCGGGGCAAGGCCGCTGCCTCAACTAGTGGGGACCCACTGGAGGAGGCCCTAGACTCTAGGTTGGTGGGTCTGCTTTTCCCCCATGAGAAAAACTTGTGGCCACACCCAGAACCCAGGGAATGCCAATGACTCAGGCCACCTGGGCCATGGTGGGAAGTGTGTGGGGTGGGAGGGGGGAGTGATGGGCCCTGGGTGGCTCACTTTTTGGGCTTCCTGGGGGAGATGTCCAGAGGTGTCCCAGGGGCTGGCATGTCCATGGGGAACATGTCCACCCACAGCTCCAGGCGTCCCTGAGGAAGAGTGGGTGTGACAGATCTCCCAGGGACTTCTTGTGCCCAGGGAGGTCAGATCTCCTCCCCTTCCCAACCTTTGTTCTATCAAGGGCCCAATTTTTCAGTTTCCACCTTGGGATGCCAGGAATTCCTATGATGTCACCAACAGCCAATCATCTCTTCCGAGGGAGACACCCAGTCTCTACCAGAGCCGATTAATTGCCATTCAGAGGGAAGACACCTCTGCGTCCATTCAAGTCACCCCAGGGCCTTGGTGGGGAGGTGCCTGCCAGGCTTTCAGGAATGCAGCAGGTCGCACAAGGTCTGCTTTTTACCTTGACAGTCCCAGGTTAGGAATCCCTGATCTCAAATACCCAAGAACCCCCAATCCTGGCCAGGCAAGCATCACCTGCTCGATGCCTGGCTTGTCAGGGTTGAGCAGTGGCCTCGTCTCCACATGCTCAGGCACTAGGTGGCAGCCCACGCGGGGGATATCCTCCCAGTGCCTCAGGGCGCACAGTGCCACATGCTCGTCTGTGGTCTTCCTCTGACCTGTGGGTACCAACAGAGCAGCTGTACACATGGCTCAGCACAACCAAGACACTTTTGCTGGGGCCAGAGACTAGGAGAGCAAAGAGGCCCCTCAGCCATCTACCCCACCTCCATTTTACTATTGGGGAAACCGAGGCACAGTGGGAGAAGTGACTTGCCTAAGGTCTCAGCTTGGGGCCAAGAGTCTATGCCCTGGGTTTCCTCTGCTTGGAAAAGCTGCCCAGAGAACCCTGCTAGATTGTGAGAAAGGGGCCAGGGAGGGGAGAATCCACTTTCTGTGCCAGCACCTGAGGGTGATTGGCTGAAGTTCCCCAGCACAGATGCCTCTGATTCTCTGGGCAGTGCCTCATGGGCAGAGGAATGAGGAGGGCCCAGGGCTGGGAGCCAGGCAGACCTGGGCCCATACCCTCACTCTGCCTCTACGCCACATGACCTTGGAAAAGTCACTGAAACTTGTTGGATCTTGGTTTGCTCATCTGCAGAAGGGGATGGCAGCTCTACCCCACAGGGATGTGGAGAGAGAGACAGCAACAGTGCTGTGTGGAACTAGTGGGCATGCAGAAGCTGGGCAGACAGGAGCTCAGGCTAAGGGCACGAGGTGAGGCCTTGAGTCCCTCCAGGGAAGTGTGGGCTCCTCCTGGCCTCTGACCTTGCTGAAGAGGGGCAGTGGCTTTGTCTGGTGCCAATTACCGTTCTCATCCTCAATCTCAGAGGGCCCCGTGAAGACGCGGTTGGCCACCTTCACTCTCCCGGGGGGCCCAAAGTGGGGGCCATCCACTTTACCATCTTTACAGAGGCGGGTCAGGATCTGGCTGGGCTTCATGGGGTCCCTCCAGATATTGTAGCCGTGACTGTGGGAGGGGACACACAGGCTTGGTGGGGCTCAGGTTGGGACTGAGCCACCCTTGGGTAGCAGCAGGTTGTGGTTAGCTCTCTAAAGTTGGCTGTTGCCTCTTGTTGGCAAGTGGGCCTGCCCTGGGCTCCAGGCCCACTGGAGACACCAGAGCGGCTAGAGGCTGATCCCTCCCACCTCTGCGTTGACCCACATACTGTATCTCCCAACCCAACCCACTCCATCCCCCGCACTATGCCCGCTCCTCTGGAACCTCAAAGTTTTCCATGAGGAAGCTGAAGACCAGAGAGATTAGGCGACTTGGCCAGGATCACACAACCTGTAAGTGGCTGAGGCTGACCCAGATCCCAAGTGGACCCTTCTTCTCCTTCTCTGTTGGCCTCCCTGGCCCCCACCACCTCATTCTTCTCTTTTCCTCCTGCCTCTTCTGTCCTGGAATCCACCGACCCTCTCCTTGCCTTGCAATCTGCAGTCCTATCCCTGAAGGCTGTGCCCAGAGCCTGTAGGGGCGGAGGTCTGGTCTGGGACAGAAACTATAATGCCTTTCCAAACCACCACACTCCGAGCCTTGCTTCAGAGTCGAGGTGCAGCAGGCACACCCAGCCCGCTCTCTGCCCCGTGCCCCACGCACATGGAGTAGGTCTGGGCGATGCCACAGGTGGCCCGGTGCTTGCTGTAGAAACGGTTCTCCAGGTCAATCTTGGTTTCCCCGATGAGGTCGTCAGTGCCCACCAGGTCCCAATCATACACGGCCACTGTCAGCATGGATTCCATGGGGAAGGAGGCCTCGATGTCAAAGGACCTGTTGAGGTGGAGTTAGGAGAAGGGTTGAGGGGTGGGCTTGAGTGGGAGGTGGTCTCGGCTGGAGAACAGGGGTGGGGCGGGGGCGCTGCAGCCGGAGAACAGGGGGCAGGTGGGGAGGGGGTGGGCATGCCACGCCCTTACTTCCCAAAGACTGGGTTGAGCTGCTTGGAGATGTAGTTCTCCTTGTCGCGGATGTCGGTCTTGCCCAGCCGGATGGCGATGTAGGGGTCGGCTTTGCCATTGATGTCCGCAGGGTGCAGGTCCGTTGCCTGGGGTGGGGCGGGGTGCTGCTGAGCCGGCTCCCACACCCTGCTTATCTTCCAGGCCCCCCGCCCGGCTTCCCGAGGTGGCGAAGGTTGGGGGCAGGAGCAGAGGACCAGAGTCAGGAGACTTGCTATGGGGATGCTAGGCCTCAACTTCCTCCTCCAGAGAAGATGGAGAACTAGACCAGATGACCTCTGGGGTGCCTCCCAGTCTGGGGCTGTCATTTACAGTTGCTTGATCCCTCCTGGACAGGAGGACTGGGACACGGGCAGGGAAGGGGTGTGACAGAGTCTCACCCGGACCACATAGACGCGAACCAGCACGTTGATGGGGTCATTGCTTGGGATGCCCTGGAACATTCCATAGGTGGGGTCGTAGCCAGCTTCCCGGGACACGTCCTCTGGGAGTGGCACTTTGTACACGCAGAGAGAGCCCTGGGGCAAGGCAAGGCTGGGTCAGGGTGCAGGTTCACCCAGGCGCAGGCAAGGGTGGCATTCAAAATAGCTAACAGCACCGGCAGGTCTGGACCCTGCCACCTTAACCCTTTAGCTGCCAGACCATAGGAAAGCCCAAGGGAGTGGCCAGGGCAGTGGTGGGGGGTGGGAGAGAACCTGGGGCTATGGGGGTGCTGGGGGCAGGGCCCATGTTCCTCGCCTGACCTTGAACCGGCCTACGATGCGCTCTTCCTCGGTCGAGCCGTCCTCATCATCCCCGGTCTTGCCCCGCAGCAGGTTGAATGTGTGCAGCCAGTCCTCGAAGTTGTCAAACTCGGACTCCAGCTCCTTGGGGTACACCTGAACCAGACCAGGTTGTCAGGGGCTGTGGCCTGTCTGCTGGCTTGCGTCCTGCCTCATCTGCCCCGTCATACCCCCAACTCCTTGGCAGGGTCTGCTCCCAGACCCTCACCTTAAGCTCATCAATCTTGGGCTTTTTCTTCTCGGGGGCCTCGGACCCCTGGCCAGGGCCTGGGCTCTGGGTTTTCTTCTTCTTCTCCTCCTTTGCAGCCCTTGCCTTCTCCTTGCCCTTCATTGATCCTTTTGAGCCTGGCCGGAAGCAGAAAAGGGAGTGGGGCAGAAATGATCATAGCAGGAAGACCCGGGCTCGAGACCCAACCCTGCCACTAATTTACTAATTTACATTCTCAGACCTCAGTGTACTCATCTGTGAAATGCAGACAATACTTCCTAGCATGCCCATCTCACACAGGCTTGGAGCCCCAAGAAGGCCGTGCCTGGGAATGTGCATAAAGTCTGTTGTCCTGCCCTCTGGCAGAGTGGGTTTGGAGTCAGGAGGCCTGTCCCTCCCGGCACATGCCTGTTTCCCTTCCTTGCTAGCCTCACTCCTCTTGTCTGTGATATTAACTAGGTCACTCATATTAACATTTCCCTAACTGTATTCAGTGGAGTACCTGGTGTGGGAACTGTCAGAATGCTTTAGAAGAAAGGGTATTGTCAGGGAAATATTTCGTACTGTTATCTTCTTTTTAGAGCTTTATGAACATTTGCACATTAAAGACTCTGCCCCAAAGAAACCTGCTCAAAGCAGCATTTCCTAAACTGATTTGACCACGGTACCCTCTCTTCCCTTTGGAACATTAGTATTCTTCCATGGAAAAGGGGCTGGAACATGCCGGATGGGAGGAGCTCTGAGGTCCCTTCCAGCGCTGATGTTCTGTGGCTCTAAATGTCTGTCCGTCACGGTGGCTGCTGAACCGGTCATAGTTAAAGCCACCCTAGATAAGGGCCTCATCCTGCACTGGTGCCCAGGGACTTTGATGCTGTTTGCTTGCGACTGTGAAGGCCCGTGGGAAGGGGAAGGGAAACAGTGGTGAGGAGGGCAAGGGAGCTGGCAGGGAGGAGTCAGCAGGATCCAGGGGTCTGGAGCTCACCCTCGGTGTTGTCCACCTCCTCTCTCTCCTCCAAGTCAATTCCTGAGGTCTCTTGTTGTCGAAGTTGCTGCCAAAAGAGGAGGTGAGGGGGAGAGAAAGAAGGCTTCCTCGGGAGGGGTCTGTTAACTTCAAATTGTGCTCCCAGATCAGTCTTAAATGCACTAGAAGCAGAAATTTTCCTACTGCATTTCAATCCATCATATGCTCTACTTATGTAGATTAAAAAAGTTTATGCTGCCGGGCTCAGTGGCTCAGCCTGTAATCCCGTGCCTTTTGGAGGCTGAGGTGAGTGGATTGCCTGAGCCCGCGGGTTCGAGACCCGCCTGGGCAGCAAGACCTCATCTCTACAAGAAATCAAAAAATCAGCCGGGCATGGTAGCGCCCGCCGGTCATTCCGGCTACTCGGAAGGCTGAGGTGGAAGGATGGCCGGAGCCCAGCAGGTCGAGGCTGTGGTGGCCGGGAGCGGCCACTGCACTCCAGTCTGGGCGACAGTGAGACTCCAACTCAAAAAAAAAAACAAAAAAGTTTATGCTGTGTACAATATGACTAACTGTACTTAGGAGTTGTGAATCTTTAATTCATTAAAAAATATAGTGCCCTTTAATGTTGTTTCTTAGTGGTATTAATGAATTTTTTTAATGTAGAAAAGTATAGCTGAGTAAGAAAATGTGCTTTATTTTCCTTCTGTCAGTACATCTCACCTACTGGAAACCAAATCACCAGGTTTCAATATGTGCAACCGACCCCTGGTGGCAGTCTGTGAAAATTGCAAGAGTAGAGATGAGATAACAGGTAGCTTCTTCTTGGAGTTCCAGCCTGGCCAACTTGAATCCAGGAGGTGATGGTGGGAGAAGATACAACTAGTTGTTTCCAATTATCTGTTCTCCTATTCGTTAGAAGATTTGCAGGGCGTGTAGCTAAGGGACTAGATTCTGGTCAACGTGAGTGGACGTGATACGTACAATTGAAGAGGAAAGGAGTGTGCCTCCTCTTCAACCATTCCTGTGCACAGGAATTAGGACATGACGGTGAGCTATCTCTAACCCTACAGATGTGAGAAACAAGAGGGCAGAATCCTAGTCCCTGACACCACTGAGTCACCAGCCTAGCCTCAACACTCTAAGATACCATGTGAGAAGGAGAAAAACTTTCATCTTGTTCACACCACTCTAACTTACACAGCGGCTTAAGTGTGCTTTAAATAACACGGATGACAGACATCACTGCAGCTTGGGTCACAGAAAGGGCCTAGGATAGAGTGTGTCAGGACCAGCTCAGGCCCCACTGAGCTAGGTTGGCAGTATGGAGAAGAGACAAATGAGGAAGAGGAGAAATGCACTTTCTGGAACTTGTTGTCTGACTCAGCAGATGAAAGCCATAAACATGTAATAGGGGAAAAGTCTTTCACAGTGACAGGGACCCAGATGTGTAGAAGACTATGAAGAAGAGTTGCAAAGACTAATGAAAAGCAATTGATCCCTTTTGGCCTCCGAGAACACATTTCTCCTTTTTTTCAAAAGCCACCTCCTCTGTGGAACCTTCCCTGACTGTCCCAGGGCCTTGATTTACCTTTGTTATCACACAGTACTCGAAGGCTCTATTTACATGTCCCCTTTGCCTAGTAAATTGGGGGACTCTCAGGACAGGCATGGCGTTTTATCTTTTGGCTCCCGTGGAAACTAGTATGGTGTCTGGCTCAGCAAATATACTCAAGAGATGTTTGTGGAATGAATGAATGGGAACAAGAGGAAATAAAGTCAGGGAAGGGAGACTAGACTATCACTCTGGAACAGGTGAGTTCTGAGCTGGGACTTTAATGATGAGAGACAAGCCCATCCTGAGCTCTCATGAATGGAGGAGCCGGGTCTGGGGGAGTGGGAAAGAAGTTGGACAGGAGGGGCTGAGCGTGGGGGTCACCCCAATTTTTTCTGGTCCCACGGTCCCTGCCTATAGCCTCACCTCCTTCATAGTGTCAATGGAGGCAAAGTACTTGGACCACCAGTCCAGCATGCTCTCGTCCGGATCCTCCTCCTCTGGCTCTTCTGCGGTGCCTTTCTTCTTCTTTTTCTTCTTCTCCTTCTCTTCCTCAGCCTACAGGGTTGGCCAGGACCAGAGTCTTGCCTGGACCTCTCCTTTCTGGATAATCTCAAGGGTCCCCACCGCTTCTGCCATCTGCTCCCAGGAAGCCTTGGGTTTCATAGGGCTCCTTGGGGTCACCCATGTCAAAGGGGGAGGGCCTTGTTTTGTGGATGAGGATGCCACAGGCTACAGAGAGCCATGGCCTGCCAGCATGAACCCCTGGCCAAGACAGAAGGGCACTCAGGGGCTGGCTGTCCCTCCAGCTCTTTCCCTCTGTCTTTTTGGAGGAGCGTACAGGCCCAAGCACCCAGGGCTGAGACTGGCTCTGGCCCTGATGCTGGGTCCTTTGGCCTGACACCTGCTGCCAGCGTAGGAGCCTCCATCCCCAGAACCCCTGCATGGTCCCTGCACTCACCACATCCACCTTGACAACGGCATCAGAAGTCTGCAAGGAGGAACCAAGGAGACAGGGGCAGAATTAGCCACTGGGGCCTTAAGTGTCAGGCAACAGCTCAGCACAGGGTGCATAGAGGAAAGGGGACAAAAGCCTCGTGCGCTCATGCAGGACCCTCGGTTTTCACCATGTCGGGAGCTCCTGAGCCCACTTGGCATTAGCAAGAGTGTGCTGCCTGGTGATGCTGCAAAGGGTTTGCTTGGAAGATGTTTCTGACGTTTCCTCAGCCCAGGTTGCATGTCAGAGTCCCAGGGGGAAGTTCTTTTTTTTTTTTAAATTTTAAATTCATTTGTATGTTTTCATTGTATATTGACAAATTATAATAGTATATATTATGAGGTACAAAGTGGTATTGTGATTTTTTAGTACAATGTGGAATGATTAAATTAGGCTAATTAGCCTATGGATCATCTCAAATAGTTAACATGTTTTGTGATGAGAACATTAGGAAGATACTCAGTCCTGTTATCAGTGCCAGAGCATTGATATCAATGACTGAGCCTGCATGGGGGACGCAGGGCAGTGGCATGTTTTTAAAGAAATCCTGGCACCAGAACCATCGTCTGTGGGTGGGCAGGAACCATATATGTTTTTAAACTCCACAGTGACTTCAGCGAGCAGGTAAGATTGAGGGAGAAGGCTGACCTGGGCATGCAGAAGGAGTTCAGTAATATTGACTCAATAGGTTCAACTTCAACTTCCTACTTCTCCCATCCCAGGGGACTGCTTTAGAGGTGAAACTGACTCATACAGAAAACGATGCTGGCCAAAATAGCCCAACAGAACCCAGGGCCCATGAGATGATAGGGAAGGTCAGGTCAGTGTTATCCTCTGTCTTGGGCTGCTGATGGCCTGAAAGTCAGGGCTTTTTGCCCCCCAGAGGAGGAAGGGCTGGTTAGGAAGTGGCTCCGAGGCTGGCAGCTGAGGGGACACGGAGCCTCCCGACATAGCCTTGCACAGCAAGCTTCCTCGGCAGTGCCATCCCAGGGGTGTGGCCCCCAGCCTCTTCAGCTCCCATTTCCCAAGAGCCATGGCCAGAGCCATGTCTGTTGCTGGCCAGAGCCTCTGGGGTTAAGGATTACCAGGCAATGGAAGATTGTTTTAGACTACGTGCAGACCTCAGAATTTCAGAGACACCCCAGGCTGTATGAGGTCAGGAATGGGATGCTGAGACAGTGGTGGGGAGGAAGCCTATGTGAGCCCTCCTCAGTGTCTGTTCCTGGCTGGCCTCTAGCTTTTCTTCCCCGGCAGGAACACTATAGGCCATTTCTACACTCAACTCCCGGGCGATGGGTCTCCCTCTGGAGGACGAAAGACTCAAGAGGTTTCTACCTGGAAATCCTTCCCCAACCCAGGCCAGGCAAGAATCATTTGTGAAAGACTGGGATCTCTTGGAAACTGGTATTCTCACAAGAAATCCATCATTTATGGTGCCTTTGTTGGAGTAAAAATTATTCAGGTGATGATCTCAAACCATTATTGCTCTCTGTCTCTCCTGCTCACACAGCACACCCTGGTGCATGCACACATAAGCACGCCGCTTGCATGCCCGCACATACACATGTGTGTGCATCTCAGGACAGTATTAGGCTGGAGCTGGCTGCACCCACAAGCAAGGCTGGCACTGGACGGTCACATGCCAAAGGAGGTGGCTCGCAGGACATGTCACACAAAGCTGTGCGTTCCCACCAAGCGTGGGGAGGACCCCACCTGCCTTACCGCGTCCAGCTTCACCATGGTCTCCAGTTTCTTGACGGGTACCTCTGGCTCCATGTTCACCACGACCTCCCCTGTGGGGTGAGAGGAGGGGCCCCCATTGCATAGCACACAGCAGCGCCGGAGAAGTCTGACTGGACAGAGAGAGGACAGACAGGCAGACAGAGAGGGAGGGGCAGGAGGAACAGTGAGAGTCAAGAGAAGGAAGGCACAGAGGCATAAGCGGATTCTGGAGCTCTCTGAGGGAAGAGGGAGGGTCAGGGCAGTTGAGATAGGAAAGGTAGGCATAAGGACAGAGAAGGGAGGCCTGAGGCAAGAGGGAGCTGTGGCAGGCCACTGCGGCTGGAGTGAGGGAAGCAGGGTGAGGCCTGGGCCTTCTCCATTGGCCAGCACAGGGTGCCATCTGCCCTCAGGCCCTCCCGGGGTATTTCCAGCTCTGGCCCTCTCTGGTTCTAGAGTGAGGGGCACCTCTGGACAGTCTTCTTTTTTTTTTGAGTTGGAGTCTCACTCTGTCACCCAGACTGGAGGACAGTGGCATGCTCCCGGTCACCACAGCCTCCACCTGCTGGGCTCCAGTGATCTTTCCGCTTCAGCCTTCCAAGTAGCCAGAACTACAGGCACGTGCTACCACGCCCGGCTAATTTTTGATTTATTGTAGAGATGAAGTCTTGCCAAGTTGCCCGGGTGGGTCTCGAGCCCGCGGGCTCAGGCAATCCACTCATCTCGGTCTCCCAAAGTGCTCGGATTACAGGCTGAGTCACTGAGCCCGGCCGGGACAGCCTTCTTGGTTCCCTCCCTGCCCTACCCACAGCCTTCTGGAATGTCCCCAAGGAGCTGACTCTGGCCTTGGTTGGATTGGACTGCCACCTGGAGCCTGCTCCGTGGATGGAGTGAACCAGGCCTGGCATCAGGGTGTAGCCATACCCGTGGTGTTCCAGTTGGGGGCCGAGCGGTCGGGGGGCCGGTAGATGAAGCGTCTCAGGGAGCTGACAGCGTGGGAGCCCACCAGGGTGTAGCGGCCAAAGGCCCGGCAGTCCACCACGCGGATGTTCAAGGGCGGGTGCAGAAGCTCGTTCTCTGGGAGGTCCTGGGGTGTTGGCGACATGAAACCTGAGACTCAGGAAAGAGGCAGAGGAACTCGGCCATGCTGAGCCACACCGGTCACAGGACACCACCCGCCTGGGGCCTGGTCTCACCACTTCAAACCACTTGACGAGGGTGTTGAAATTGGGATTCTTCTTGTAATTGTGAATCAGGGATGACTGCACCCCCTTCCCTGCACACTCGATATCAACCCGTGGCCGGTCCACCTGGGCCAGGTTCACCCGCTTCAGGTCCCTCAGGCCCCAGAACAGCACCTGGGAGATGGTGAGAGGGCAGAGGAGAGGCCCAGTCAAGGAATCTGTCGAGGGCCTGGGCCACCTGTGGAGGATCTCACACTGGGGTGGGCAGTGAATCTAAGGACAGATTTCAGAGGGTGAGAGCAGGGCCATGGTAGCTGAGGAGGGGGGGTGTTTTCAAGGGATTGAGGTCAGGGTGGGCAGAGGGCAGGGGCAGACAGAAGGGCAGGGAGTCATCCTGGAATGCCCAGTGCGACTCAGTGTAGATGAGGCAGGTCCTGGTGGGGGTGGGAGGAGCCAGGGTCTACTCCTGGTTCCTGGGGTATCCTGGGGCAAGTCACTTCCCCTCCTGGGCCCTCAAAAATGAGGGGCGGGTTGCAGGAGCTGAAGACCCTCCTCACCTGCCCACTGACAGTGTAATATGGACATACGACCCTTGATGGAGAGCAAATGAGAGGGAACAGGAAGCCAGGGTGGAAGGCACAGCAGAGGCCCGTTCAGGGCAGGGGCAGGAGGGGCTTCACGCACCTCCACACGGTACTTGCTGAGCACGGGTCGGATGCCTACAGGTACAGGCATGATGGGACCTCGGTCCACGTCCACTGGGCCATTGATGGGGGGCAGGTCGGCCTTCCCTGCTGGCCCAATCTGGGGAGTGAGGGTCACAGGTCACACACATCCCAGAGAGAGTTCTCTCCCGCCCTGTGAGTTGTATGCCATGAGATCTGGGGAGACAGGGAAGGCCAGACGGCCCCAGGTCTCCCCAAGAGCCATGTCCTCCGCTTTGGTCAGGATGGAAAGGAGAGAGGCACCCCCAGACATAGCCCCTTTTCTCTGTAGCCTCACCTGCAGCAGCTCAAAGGCAGCCAGCAGGTCTCCAGCTGTGGCATTGCCACGGTAGATCTGGTAATACTCGAGCTGGGGCGGGAAGCGGGGTGGGCAGTAGGCCTCATCCGCCATCTTCACCAAGGGCTTGGCAAAGGTCCGGCCCATGAAGTCAGCTTTGCCCTGACACAACAAACAGCCCAGGTGGCCTTTCAGTGCTGGCTGTTTGCCAAACATGCTCATAGCTGTGACCTCATTTAGTCCTTACCACAGCCCCGTGAGTTGTTGTAGGGACAGGTGTGATCACTCCATTGTACACATAGGGAAAACCAAGCGGGGGCCCACCAAAGACCTGTTCAAGGCCAGGAAACTGGTAAATTGCAATTGCAGGACTCAGGACTGGGTGTGAAGTCCTCCTACCTCCAGTCTAGGGCTCTCTCAGGGCACCTCAAAGTTGAGGGGTGCATGGGAAGGTGGCTCCATAAGTCTCAGGGGTCACCTCAGTCCTTCACTGCCCACTCCACACCCTCCATGGAGAGTGGTGAAGCTGTTCCTGATTGTAGTAGTGAGAGCAGGGGCTGGGGTGGCTAATGACAGCAGGACTTGCTCGCACATCTCCAGAGCTCAGGCTGTCGGTGGCCAGAGGTGAGGAGACTCTGGCCAGGCTTCCCAAGACCCACAGTGTCAGGGGGGGTCAGGCTGCCCCAAGTGGGCAGGACAGGCCAGACTCATAGCTTCCCAGCCAGTACCTGGCCAAGAGGCTCTGGAGGTGATTGGGGAGGTGGTTAGCACAGCATCAATGCAGGTGGGGTGCAGGGAAAAGGGGTAGGCGTGGTGCTGCCGGGGGTCCCTGGCGTCAGAGCCCACCCATACCATGGTATCCTGGTCATAGATTTCGATGACAATGATGGGGGGATCATCCCTCAACTCGTGAGCTTCGCCATACAGCTCCAGGTTGTCGAACACCAGCATCTGGTCCCAGGTGGGACACAGGGTCTCATTCAGCACCTATGACATGGGATGGGGAGACAGTAACAAGTGACAGTGGGTGGGAAGACCTATAAGCAGGAGCCACCCCTAGCCACTGCAGCTTCCAGGGAACCCGGGGTAGGAGAGTCGGGTTCCCTGATTCTTCTGGAAATCTTAAAACCAGGGCTAATAGGCGGTTTACTCCCAGTCCCCTGCCAATGTCTTTGCTGTCTCGTGAATATAACCACAGTTAGAGCCTGCAGGCTTCACCACTGTGACCCAGGCCTGCAGTCATCTGCATGGCTGTTCCCTCAGGAGCCAGGGTACTGGCTGACCTATGTCTCCAGGCCCTACAAGTTCACAGCCTCCCCATGCTCTCAAAGCCACTCCCTCCCCCCCAGGCCCTCACCTCTGTGCATTGACTCTGGTTGATGAAGAAGACACGGGCAAAGGGGTCAGAGAGCCCGCTGCTGTCCGCGGCAAAGAGGCTGCGGGCCTGGTACATGTGCGCTCGTAGCTGGAACACCTGTTTCTCTGTGGGAAGGGCAGCCTTAGGCTCCAAACGGGCGACCACTCAGGCACCCTCCTGGAAACCCAGGGAACTCAGAGAGGCTGGCCCAGAGAGGGATCCTCACTCACTGGTGTAGACCAGGCTGATGGGGGGGAAGGAGTGCAGGCCCAGGCCCTGGGTCGCCTTGACCTCCTCAAAGCCGCAGGGCAGGCCGCACAGGAAGTCCTTGCGCTGCTTGCTGAGGCCCAGCCACAGGTAGAGCTCCAGCTTGGCCTGCACCGTCCAGCCCGCTGAGCCGAAGCCACGCTTCCCTGGCAGCTGGGGATGGGCGCAGGGTCACCAAGGAGCCTGACGGGTGCCGGGGCTCATGGGGTGGGGCAGAGGCGGGGACTGGTGGAGGCCTTGGTCAGAATCGTCCCTGTCTCCCATAACCGTCCCGCTGGGCTGGGGAGAGGGTGGAGATGGAGTGGGGCAGGCAGGGTGGGGTCAGCCTCACCCTTCTCCTGTTCCCTCTCCAGCCCTTCTCTGAGCACCTGCGACGCGGGCTCCACCCTGTCACTCAGGCCCCCAGACCCAGGTGGGGGCCTGTGGCTCCCCTTGAAGGGAGACTGACTCCTCGAAAGGATCCAGGCCTCCCCCCCGCCCACCGCCGCCCCGTCCGTCTCGCCCCCTGCCGGCACCTTGAGGAAGAGCGTCTTGACCTTGGCACAGTCCTTGCCCATCTCCTCCTCCACGATGGAGAACAGCAGGTCCTTGGAAGGCACCCTTGCGTAGGCGACGCGCTTATTGTTACTCAGCATCCAGAGGAAGACGTCTGGTATGCTGTGCTGGGGCTGGGCACCAAGGGGCAGCGGGTCAGGAAGGGTCTGGCCTCTACCCTGGCCCTGGGCCTGCCGGACCTGGAGGAGGAGAGGCCCCTCCCTTGGGCCACACACCTCGTCCGACAAGAAGCGCAGCTTCTGCAGGAAGTTCTGGCACAGCCTCAGCTTGTCCCGCACCGTGTGCCGCTTCACCTGGGCCCGTAAGCTCTTCGCCTGCTGGCCCATGCTCTCCTGCGCAGAAGGGGGTGTCAGTGGAGCCCAGCTCCCGGGGGGATGGCTCAGGCCATGACAGATGCCCTCTCTCCATGCCCAGACCCTCCCTCGAGGTCCTGTGGTCCGGCACGTCCTCACCAGCTCCCTCATGCAGGACTTGAGGCGCTCCCGGTCAAGCCTGGTGCGGGATGAGTGGCCCTGGTCCTTGTCAGCGAGGGAGAGGAAGCGGCTAGGAGCAGTGGGAGACAGGGCTTAGCAAAGCCGCCTGGCCAGCAGAGGGCCTGTGGACTCCTCCTCTGTCTAGCCCCGCAGGGTCCCCTGTGGGAAGCACTGCCACTGCCCGCCCCAGCCACTACCCCTGGTTTCTCACTAGCAGCCACAGCTGAGCTCCTCCAGGACACCCCGCAGGCGACGCTCGGGGTAGGATTTCTCCGTTTTGATCATCTCCTGCACGTCATTGAGGCCTTCTTCCTGTGAGCCAGGAGTGGGGATGATGCTGAGCCTTGGTCACCCTGAGCCTCTCCATTCATCCAGGGACACCAGGGACTTAGCAACCTGGGACCTCTGTTATCAGGAGGAAGCAACTGACTTCCCACATTTTGTTTTCAGAACCTGGAAACCTTGGTGTTGGGGGGTTTTCCATTACCGAAGGAAGACTCTACCCTGGGCCGTCAGTCTGTGGCCCTGGTGGACTTACAGGGGCTGGGCAGAACTCAGGGAGAGTTGGTGCAGGTCAGACAGAGGGGGAGACCGGTCGCCTCCAGGAAACCGCAGGACTGGATGGGCTAGGATCCTCATAATACACTCCAGAACACTGGGGCCCGGGGCAGGGATGGGAACTGACGCCTGGGGGTTGGGGGGAGAGGAGTGGCTCTGGTTTTGAGAGCACTGGGAGGCTGTGAGCTTGTGCGACCTGGAGAGAGGTCAGCCAGTACCCCAGCTCCATAGGGAGAAGCCGTGCAGATGACTGCAGGCCAGGTCACACTGGTAAGGGCTCCTGTTTCTAACTATGGCTATCTTCACAGAACAGGAAAGACACTGGCAGAGAGCTGGGAGCAAACCTCCGACTAGCCTTGATTTTAAGATTTCTGCAAGAGTCAGGGAACCTGACACTTCTGCCCCAGGTTCCCTAGAAGTTGCAGTGACTATGGGTGGCTCCTGCTTGTGTATGTGCCCAGAATTCTGTGCCGAGCACAGGCGATGGGAACAGAAGTCCTGTAGGGGCCATTCCCGCAGCCCCCCTGGGCAGACGGGCCTTGTGTTGCAGGCGAGGCCTGCAACAGCACCCTTGCCCCCAGGACATCTCCTTGCCGCCAGCCCCCGGCCTGGTCCTTACCAGCTTGTCGGCGATGTGGTCCATGATGTTGGCATTGTAGAGGCGGCGGCGCTGGTCGGGCCACCAGCTCTTGATGTAGATGCAGGGCTTGCGCTCCAGGTAGGGCAGATGGAAGTAGTTCCTGGGGAGGGCAAGGGTGGGAGGTTGAGGCCTAGGGGCCCAGGGAGGTGGGAGGGCCAGGCCACAGGAGGATGGGAGGCAGGAGGCAGGGCCTACCTGTCTGTAACCTGGGGCCGCATGGGCGGGGTGGAGGAAACGGAGGCCAGGTCCCCACCATCCCCAGCCTCATCATCACTCGAGTTCTGAATCAAATCGACTTCTTCCTCATCCCCAGGCTCCTTCCGGGGCCGAGGTCGCTGGGGTCGAGACAGGCCATCGACTTCGTTCCCGTAGTTGCCTGGAGGCAGGATGGGACACAGAAGGCCTGGAGTCCGCTCCCCACTGGGCCCCACCCACTATCCAGTCCAGGTGTTGTCTTGGGTTTGGGGGAGGGGAGAGAGAAAGTCTGGGGCTGGAATACAGACACGACAGACACCAGCCAGAGAAGGGTCCCCGCATCCGTAAGGGTCTTGTCGGAAGCACTGATGACGATTGGGCAAGACCTGTATTCCCATTCTTTCCTCTCCAACCTCACGAGGGGGCTTCCTTCTTCCCCAGGTCCCAACACAGCTTTGCCTCTCTGTGGGGCATTGTACACCCCATTCACACACAAAGGTGCTGCTGTGTGGGTGCTGAGGACACTTGGGAAAAAGGTAAACATTTCCCACTCCCTAGGCCTGCAGTCTTCGTGAGCCCAGCACTCACCTATGGTGACTTCGAAGGTGATCGGCTTGTCTCCGTTTTTCCGGTCGATCATTGAGGCCTCCAGGAAGGCCCCAAATAGAAAGAATTCTTCCATTTTCCCTGTGCAGCTCTGTGGGGGAGGTAGTTCAAACCATCCCTAAACTTGAGTGGGGGTGATGGAACTGGGGCCAGCCTTTTATGGTCTCATGGACAGGCCCTGTGGGCAGATGGTGGCATCCCACCCAGCTTTGGCGCTAAGTAGTCCAGACTCTGAAGGCCCTCCAACTTGGATATCTTTGAAAGAAAAGCTGACTCCAGACAGCACGGGGCACAGCCACGGCTGGGAAGAGGGGCGGAGGGGAGGTAGCATTTTGAGATCTGGTGGCCATGGTGAGACCTCCTGTCAGAGCACAGCAGGCAGTGTATAAATGAAAACAGAGGTACTGGTGAGGGGTAGAGTTAGGGCCTCTGCTTCCTGGGAAGAAGTCCTCGTCCTGGGGTCTGGGCCCCCTGAGGTTGACAGTGTAGCAGCAAGCAAAGCCCAGGACCCAGAGTGCTGCAGAGGGAAGGGGGCTAAGTTGGGAGCCCTGGGGAATTGCCCCACCCTAGGGCCTCACCTCCGAGATAGGCGTGGCCTGCTCCACTTGCACCTCTGTGGAGCTGGTGAGCTCAGGGTTGGAGGTGTCCAGGATCTCCACGGCCAGGCCCAGCAGGAGACGGGCCCGGAAGGACACGCCCTCTCCCAGCCCCTCGTTCAGGTCCTGGTGCTCGTCTAGGAGCGTGTAGTTGCGTGTGGAGCCGTACATGTTCACCCAGGCTGGG
Organism: Carlito syrichta; assembly: GCF_000164805.1. Taxonomy (NCBI): domain Eukaryota; kingdom Metazoa; phylum Chordata; class Mammalia; order Primates; family Tarsiidae; genus Carlito; species Carlito syrichta. The sequence continues at coordinate 340,095 of NW_007052065.1, read as the reverse complement.
CCCAGTGTGGGCAGAAAGCCTGTGGCAGCAAGAGAAAGATGAGGGGCCTGTGTCACATCTAGGACTCCCTGGGGTGGAGGGGCCTCTGTTGGAGCCCCTGGCCTGCAATTCCTGATTGCTGAGCTGAGGACTTTGTGTGTGCTGGCTGGTGTGGGGGCAGCCTTCTCACACTTGTGCTGGCATTGAGCACCTTCTTGAGTCTGCTTCTTCTCTGGTGGGAAGGGGGGCCTGACTGGCTGTGTTGGGATAGTAAAATCAGGCTCCCTACTTCCTGGTACTTGGAGCAGGGGCCACCAACAGTCTACCTGCAGGACAGATGCCAACTCCTCCAAATTCCCCAGTGTGGCTTTCGGGCCTTGTGTTGTCTTTGCAGATCTGTGTTCCACCATGGTCTCATCCTGCCTATGTGGACTCCTGTCCTCCTCTCTAAAGATCTCCCTTTCTGTCTCTGCCTGTGAAATGCTGCTTCTTCACGAAGTCCTCCCAATTCCTAGGTACAAGGCATTTCTCTCATGGTTAGGATTTGTTGGGCCTCAGGTATAGAATGATTCAAATCTGCCTTAAGTGTTTTTTTTTGTTCTGCTCCTTTTTTTTTTGAGGCAGGTTCTGTCACCTAGGCTGGACTGCAGTGGTGCAGTCATAGCTCACTATAGCCTCAAACTCCTGGGCTTAAGTGATCCTCCCACCTCAGCCTCCTGGGTAGCTAGGACTACAGGCACATTTTAATTTTCATTTTGTAGAGATGGGGTCTCACTGTGTTGTCCAGGCTGGTTTCGAACTCCTGGTTTCAAATGATCTTCCTGCCATGGCCTCTCAAAGTACTGAGATTACAGGTGTGAGCTACCCTACCTGGCTTTTTTTTTAAACACATTTGTAGCATTTTAAAATCGAGGTATACCTTATATGACATAAAAGTGACCATTTCAAAATGTGCACTTTAGTGGTTTTTAGTGTATTCACTATGTTGTGTAGCCATCATCTAATTCCAGAACATTTCCCCCCCCCCCCCAAAAGAAACTGCACCTATTTAGCAGTTAGTGTCTATTCCCCGTCACTTCATCACCTGGAAACCAAAAATCTACTTTCTGTCTCTATGGAGTTGCCTGTTCTGGATGTTTCATATCAATGGAACCAGACACCATGTGGCTCCTGCCTGATATTCTGACCATTCAGCAGCACATCTGTCTCCTTAACACACAGTGAGCACTTTGAGGAACAGATTCTTTTTTTTTTTTGAGTTGGAGTTTCACTCTGTCGCCCAGACTGGAGTGCAGTGGCCGCTCCCGGCCACCGCAGCCTCGACCTGCTGGGCTCCGGCGATCCTTCCGCCTCAGCCTTCCAAGTAGCCGGAATTACAGGCATGCGCTACCACGCCCGGCTGATTTTTTTGATCTATTGTAGAGATGAGGTCTCGCTGCCCAGGCAGGTCTTGAACCCGCGGGCTCAGGCAATCCACTCACCTCAGCCTCCCAAAGGCGCGGGATTACAGGCAGAGTCACCGAGCCCGGCT
>NW_007052065.1:299712-338565 GCF_000164805.1 Carlito syrichta | reverse complement strand
GTATTTTTAAAAATTTATTGTAGAAATGAGGTCTTGCCAAGTTGCCCAGGCTGGTCTCGAACCCATGGGCTCAGGCAATCCTCTCACCTTGGCCTCCCAAAGTGCTGGGATTATAGGTGTGAGCCACCATGCTCGGCCAAGGAACAGATTCTTATCTTTCTCTCTATTCCGGGTACCCAACACAGTGCTTGGATTCTAGGAGGTGATCAATCCCCATAAGTCTGCAGATAGAAACTTTACTGTTATTAGGTACTACGTGTACTATAATTATTATCTCATATAATCATTATTATTTTCACTTTGTGGATGGGAAAACATGTACGCAGATCACACAGCTTCTAACTGGCAAATCCAGACAGCTGGACTCAGGCAGATCCAGTCAGGTCAGAGCAGGCCTGAGCCCCAACTCCTCACCTCTCCCTTGTGAGGGAGCTGCAGGCAAGGCCTGACATACATGTTAGGCAGAGATCTGGGTGATGGTGGTGTGAAGGGGGTCTCCCTTACTCTTTCCCTTCAGACCACCCCTGCTGCTGCCCTCCCCCAGCATCCTGGTCTCCCGCTGTTGACCTTTGTCTCCATCGTTGGAGATCTTGCGCAGATCAATGAAGTGGGTGCCGATGGCCACGTCGTTGACCTTGTCCGAGTCCCGGATCTGCACCTTCATGCGTTTGCAGAGTGGGGGGAAGAGGTCTGTAAAGACGACCTGCTCATTCCACAGGGGCTCGTAGCTGCTCTTCTGCACCGAAGTCTTGCCCTGGTGGGAGGGAGCTGGGGTTAACGTGTGTGTGTGTGTGTGTGTGTGTTTTACTTGGCTCCTCCATCTCAGGTCTTATTCTGAGAATCCCAGGATAAGGGCAGAATTCTCTAAGCCCCACAACTGAGATGGCTCCCAGCCTGGCCTTACCCTCCCAGCTCTCCCTGAGTCCTATGCCAACACCTGCACCCATAATGTTTGCCGCCCTAGCCCCAGCCTCCTGCACCTCATACCCCGGTACCTTCTGGCCAGCAAAGAAGACTTGCACGTAGGGATCAACGAGGTCCTTGTTTTCACCGATGAAAGCCTTCTTCACGTTGGCCATGAGGCTTGTGTTCATGCGTGGTAACCCCTCAGCTCGGTAAATTTTCATGTAAAAGCGGGCCCACTGGCGTTCTGGGGGCACCCCCTCAGGGAGCAGCAAGTTCCTGCTGGCACAGCCAGGGCTGTGGTGGCCAGGTCCAGGGGCCTAGCTCCTGTCCTGGCATCCACATAACCCTGGGTGCCAGCACCATTTGTGAAGGATGGCTGAGGGGGCCTGGGCTAGGATTAGACACTTGTGTTCACGATACTACTCACTTGTGGGATCCTGGGGATGTCTCCCCAACTTGCTGAGCTGCGGTTTCCTCACTGTTTTTTTTTTGAGTTGGAGTCTCGCTCGGTCGCCCAGACTGGAGTGCAGTGGCTGCTCCCGGCCACCACAGCCTTGACCTGCTGGGCTCCGGCGATCCTTCCACCTCAGCCTTCCAAGTAGCTGGAACTACAGGCGCGCGCTACCACGTCTGGCTGATTTTTTGATTTATTGTAGAGATGAGGTCTCGCTGCCCAGGCGGGTCTCAAACCCGCGGGCTCAGGCAATCCACTCACTTCAGCTTCCCAAAGGCGCGGGATTACAGGCTGAGCCACCGAGCCCGGCTTTTTCTCACTGTTAAGGTGGGAATGATAGTACCCACCTCCCAGGAATGTGATTGGACTCAAATTGGTTACAACGTATGCGTGCTTTGGAAACTGCAGAGTGGGACACCAATTTTAGCATTCTTTTCTTTTTTTTTTTAAGTTGGAGTCTCACTCTGTCGCCCAGACTGGAGTGCAGTGGCCGCTCTTGGCCACCGCAGCCTCGACCTGCTGGGCTCTGGTGATCCTTCCGCCTCAGCCTTCCAAGTAGCTGGAACTACAGGTGCATGCTACCACACCCAGCTAATTTTTTTTGATTTATTGTAGAGATGAGGTCTCACCAAGTTGCCCAGGCGGGTCTTGAACCCGTGGACTCAGGAAAACCACTCACCTCAGCCTCCCAAGGTGCGGGATTACAGGCTGAGCCACCGAGCCCGGCTCTTTTCAACTTTTCATAGCTTTGTGCTGTACTCTGTTTTGTAGACAAAAGCTTCACAAGTGGCCACTGTCCCCTCTCCAGCCCAAGGAAGACACAACTCATTGATCCCAGCAGTTTCCCACTGAGTCCAGACAAGGGTCCAGAAGATTTCTCAACAGCCACTGTCAGCTGCCCGAACCTGGCACACCAAAATAACTCTCTTTGCTAGCCTGGAGATACCCTGCTGGTGTCCTCAGGACCCAGCATCTCCTGGACTCTGGTCTATCGGCATCTACTCTTCCTAGCCAGAAGTCTGGAGGTCAAAGTCGTTCTGAGCCATCCTCCATTCCCCTCCTGCTCCACCCTGCCTCAGCCCTTCCAGGAAGAGCAAGGCTGCTTGGGAGTGTGGATGACAACACAGATGAGGGAGAGGCATGGGAGGTGCTTTGGCGACAACACAGGTGAGGGAGAGGCATGGGAGGTGCTTTGGCGAGTCACACCAGGAGCTCCCTTGGGGGGAAGGAAGGCCTGGGTTCAGGCTCCAGGGGCTGGGGTAGACAGGGCCTCACCCCTCAATGTCATCCTCTTCCGTCTCATTGGCTTTGTGAGGCGTCTTGATGTTGTCCCCTTTACCCACCACGGCAACATCGCACTTCACATAGCCCTTTAGCCCGGCGGAGATGTCGTCTGGGTCCGACAGGATGGCCCACTTGTGATGGAACTGGTGCTCTGTGGTGGTGAGGGGTGGGCACTGCACTGGTTGCCCCCACCTGGGGCTGCTCTCACCCTCAGGGCAGGCTGCAGGGCAGCAGAGCTGAATGCCTTCTTGGCCCCTGGAGCCCAGGCCATCAGGTGGGAGGAAGCCAGGTTTAGGGTGTGTGAGCATGTGTGAATAGGTGCATGTGTGTGCACACTGGACACAAGGCTCTACCCATGATCCTACATCCGATGCGTGGTGTAACTTGGAAGCTACAGCCTCCCAATTGTTTTCTCTGCCTGCAGCCACCACTCCAGTCAAACTCACAGAGCCCTCCCAGATGGGGGCTTCCCTTCTGCCCCCCTTTCCAGCTCTTCTGGGGCTCCCCAGTGCCTTGGAGTGAAGACTGAAGGCCTGGTCTGTCGGCTCTCTGACTCACTGCTCGTCCCATGCAGCTCTGTCCTCCTGCTGGGCAAAGCTGCTCACCCCTCTCTGAACTCCTGTTGCTGGCTCGTACCCTCATGCATTTGTGTCTGCTGTTCTTTGAGCTTGGAATGCCCTCTTCCCTATTCTCGCCCTGCTCCACCTCTCCTCCTCCCTGTTCAGTCGGGAAACTTCTATTCATTTTGCTTCATTTTGTTTCTCCTCTTCCACTCAGCCTTCCCTGACTTCCTCAGAAGAGTTGATCCTGGCTTCTTGGGTGTGTTCCATATACGTGCCTCCCATCTCACTGTGCACTGTGATTATCTATGTGTTGTCTTTAAGATTGAGTGCCTCCTAAAGGTGACACTGATAGCCTCATGCCAGTGTCCCAGGACCATGTGGAAGGAAGGACAGATGTCAGGGAAGGGGTGCTTTAGGAAGGGTTTGCTCCTTCAAGCTTACTTTAAACCCAGTGCACAAGCAGAGAGAGGCCTGTCGCCTGGCTAAAGCAATCTTCTTCCTATGGTTTTTTTTTTTTTGTGTGTGTGTGTGGGATGAACCCTCCAGGGGCTCAGCACCTTCCTCCTTCCCTCCCTCTTCCTTGACCTTTTACGGTGGCCCAGGCTGTTATACTCCAAGGCTCTGGCCCCAGTGGGCTCCCTGCGACGTGTTAGGGACTGTGTGCCAAAGTCTATCTCAGGATAGACAATGTCTCAGTAGAGTCTGAAGGAGGGGCAAGGGTGGTGAGAGGGAAGGAAGGCACGTGTGTGAGGAGGCACTGGAGACTTCAGCTTAGCTGCATGCCTCAGGGGAGAGGCCATGTCCTAGGCATCCTCGGAGCTTCCAGAGCAGATGTCAGTCAGATGGAGAGATGGACAGATAGACAGGAAGCTAGATGGCTGCGTGGGGAGATGGACAGAGGGATAGATAGTGGACTGCCTGGCTGCTGAGTTGATGGTGAATGGACAGACGGTGGGAGGATTAATGGATAGAAGGATCTATTAGCATGTGGACAGATGGGTGGGTGGATATATGGGTGAGTGGGTAGATGGATGCATATGTGGTGGGTGAATGGATGGATATATGAATAGGTGGGTGGATTTGTGGGTAGGTGGATACAGGGGTAGACAGATTTGGGAGGGAAATGTAGCAAGAAAAGAGAGTAAGATTCAGGAGGAACATGAAATTTGCCTTCAAACTGAAAGGTTATATGAAGAGGAGATAGATTTTTTCTTTTTTCCTGCAAGGCAGACTCGTGTGGGTAAAGGTTACAGGGTGACACATCTTGGTCTGACATAAACTAAATGGAGATAACTAAAATTGGAAGTGATGAGTGCCTTGTTTCCAGGAGGTCTAAGCAGAGAGCAGGTGACCAATCAAGGATGCTGCCATGGGGTCCTTATGTTGGGTAAGCACTGGGCTGATGACCTCCGGGGCTCTTCCAGTCCTAATAGTGTGTAATCTCAGCCCAGAGATGCAAGGGCCACATGAGGTCCTGAGCTATATGCTTACCTGTCTGAAATATCATTTCACCTATGCCTGGCCTGATTCTGACACCCGCTAGGCAAGGCTGGTTGGGCTGGGACAGCTGCTAGCATCTCAGATCTTCTCTGTGACCTCTAAGAGGAGGAGTGGGGATTCTGTACGGCCTCTCCTCATCTCCCAAAGAGAGTAGCAATGAGTGAACAGTTTCTGGCTGTTGTATCTGATAGTGCAAATGTAGTCCTAGGGGACTCTGGTCTCCCAGGAAACCTTTCCAGTTCCAAGAGCTATAGACATCAACCAAAACTTCCCAGCAGCACCTAGGAGGATCGGGTCCCTGCTGTCCAACAATGTTCTGACTGAGTTGGGAACCAAAGCCTCATCAAAAAGCTCCAGCCAAACTAGAGACCATCAGAGTAAAGACCCTGTACCTCACCCGTGTGAATTCAGTCTCTCATGCTTTTGGGAGGGCACCAGGCTCAGGGCCCACACAGATCTGGGTCCACATCCTGTTTCTACCACTTACCGTGTGGCCCTGGGCCAGTTGTTTAAGCTTGTGGAGCCTCAGTTTCCTTATTAGGAAATGGGAATGACGATGCCTACGTGGGGTTGTGAGGTTAAGCCTGCCGGGACTGTCTTGTTCCAGTGCCTGACACTTACCACCCATGAGTGGCAACAGTTTCCTCAGCAAGACTACTATGCAGCAGCCCAGAGGTCCCTATTAGGCCCCTCACTATCTCTTTCTCTTGGCTCTAGGCCTCAGGCTGCCAATGTACACCTCCAACCCATTTCATTTCTCTTAGCCTCATTTGTCTCATCTGTAAAATGCGAAGGAATGATGCTGCCAACCTTTTGTTTTTTTTTTGAGTTGGAGTCTCACTCTGTTGCCCAGACTGGAGTGCAGTGGCATGCTCCTGGCCACCGCAGCCTTGACCCGCTGGGCTCCAGCGATCCTTCCACCTCAGCCTTTGAGTAGCTGGAATTACAGGCACGCACGACCATGCCCGGCTGATTTCTTTATGATTTATTGTAGAGATGAGGTCTCGCCAAGTTGCCTGGGCTGGTCTCGAACCCGCGGGCTCAGGCAATCCACTCACCTCGGCCTCCCAAAGTGCTGGGATTACAGGCTGAGCCACTGAGCCCGGCTGACCTCACTGTTTTGTGAGGATCAAATGTGACAATTTGGGTGCAATTATATTGGTGAAATTATATTGCATTGTCAAAGGGCCTGATGGGGTCACTACTGCATTCTGAGAAGTGGGTTCACTTTAGGGACACGAGGTGACCACTGATCTGGCCACGTAGTGAGTTGTCATCTGGCAGGTTTAGGGCACCTCCTCTTTCTGGCTTACCTCACAAGCTTTCTGGGCCACCCCTTGAGGCTCCAATGCCCACCCCATATGGTGTTGGCCCATGGGTCCTCAAGTGGCCTGGGTCTCTTGCAAAAAGTATTTTCAGAGCCCAGAGTTCCTCAGTGGCTGCCACGTTACATTTGACACTGACTGGCATCACTCCATTTGGATCGGACTACGTGACTCAGTGGGGCTGTGGAGTTATACACCCTGACTTCACTCCTGACCAGCCATGTGTGTCTCTGAGTCTCAGGTCCCTCAACAGTGAAAAGGAAATGGCAGGGCTCCTGTGATGTCCCTTCTCGTCAGTGGGTGCCAGCCTAGAAGGCAGGAGTCTGGGCATAGTCCCTAGGCAGGCTATGATGGGTGTCCCTCACTGTATCCTCTGCAACCGCTCGCCAGACTGCATGTGGGCAGCAACTCGTCCGCCTGCCACGTGCTATCAAGCAGACGATGGAGTTACTCCAGGCTCTGTGTGGAGTTTCTGACCTGGTGATGAGCAAAAATCCAGCAGACTGGCTGCACAGTTGCTCGCTGCGTTTGTGTACCGACTGCGCACGTCATTTTCCGCAGCCATATGGCTGTGTGTACCAACAGTTGCCAGACTGTGTCTGTGATCCTTGCCAGGATGCGCCCAGGAACCCCGCGGCAGGAGGGGCCCTGTGTGCCTGGCTCCCTGAGCCGTGTGCACCATGGCTGACCGGCCCGTGTGCAGTCACTCACCTGGCTGGGAGTACACGGTTCCCACGTCCATTTTGAAGGAGCCCACCAGGGTGCCGCTGCGTAGCAGGTTCTTGGAGTGAATCACCTTCCGGGCAGAACCACCAGCTGCCCGTCAGGCTGGGTGGGGGTGAGGCATTCCATGGGGCAGGGGCTGGGACCTACTGATGGGGGTGCCACCTCAGTCTTTCTGGGGACCCTAGCTTCACGGTGAAGCAGGAGGGCATGTGGCAGGGTGAGGGTGACTTGCTAAGGCTTACCCCTCCCGCTGCCTGTTTTTTGCTGGCTGCCATGTGTGGGTGAGCAGGTTGTACACTCTACACAGGCACTTGGCTAAAGGAGAGGGGGAGATGAATCCAACTTGTGCCCGCCTGCCCAGCCATGTGTCCAGGCACAAGGCTGCCTTTTAATGACTGGTCCAGTCAGAGGGCTGGACACCTGTCATGTCTGCATAGAGGTGCAGTCTAAGATGGTGGCCCGGCCTGCCAGGGATGCTCCCCACTCACCGAGATCTTGATGATCTTGTCGAACATGACGTCAGGAGAGACATGGAAGTCAAAGACGAAGTACTGGAGTGGGGAAGGACCCAGGCCTGCTGTCAGCATGGGAAGCAGCTACAGCCTGGGCAGTGCCGGGCCCGTCTCTCCTGGCAGTGCCTGTCTGCGCCCCGGCCATTTCCCCTGAGCCCCAGAGATTGGAGGAGTGGCAGTGGCAACTCATCTGGTCCTGACTGACCCCGGGTGAGGTTGTGGGAGGCAGGTTCCCACCCCCTAGGCGGGGCCAGTGCCGGCCAGTGCAGGGTGGGGAAGGAAGTGAGAGCAGTAGGTAAAATGGTCTACATCATGTGCTGTGCTCAGAAGGGATCCAGGGCCAGGGAGTCAGGAGACCTGAGTTCTAGTCCAAGTTCTGCCCCTTCCTGGCTGTGTGGCCCTGAGCAACACATTCTCTGAACCTCAGTTTTTGAGCTGTAAAATGGAGATAATAATACCCACTTCAGTCTTGTCATGAGATACTAGAACATACTGCACCAAATCTAAAATGCTGTTGACAGCAAGATGCGCTGCGGTTTTATGGACCACACAGACATTGCCATTAAGCCACAAGGCTGCCTAGGAGGTGCGCCCCAGTTTCAGAAATGCTAAAATATAAAGTAAGATGAATCTCAGAAGGGGTGAACTATGGTGTACAAAAGCACTTAGGTGGGACTTGTGAGGTGCTGTGAGCTGCCACTCACAGTTGCAATCCCTGACCCTTCCTCTGGCCTGGGTGTGTGGGTGTGGAGAGTAGGGGTGTGGGGCTGTGAGGGTGGGGAGATGGGAGAACTGTTGCCATGGTGCCTGGGGTAAACATCTGAAGGCTTGCCGTTGAGCACTGAGGGTAAAGCTGGCTTCAAAGTCATCCACACCTAGCTGTTACCCTGTCCTGAGCCTTGGTTTACCCCTCTGTCATGTGGAGATAATGATCCAGGACTGACAAGTTGAACCACTCCAGGAGCGCCATTCACATGAGGACTGTGAGGTGTGGTTGAAAGATCCCCAAGAGAAGGGACAGGATGGAAGGACCTGGGAAGTCAAGGGAGGGAGGATGCCAGTGGACACCGTACTTAAGAGCAGTAAGGTCCTTGGTGACCTTGAGGAGAGCAGTGTCAGTGGCGCAGAGTAGGGGGAAGGGGTTGGCAAAAATGGCTGCAGATACTGAGGTATGACTGGGAGGGAGGAAGTGGAGACAGCTCATGTGATCTGATTGTGGAGGGAGAAGAGAGAAAGGCAGTTGCTGGAGAGGTGTGTGGGAACGACAAAGGCCTATAGAGAGATGGCAGATTTCTAGTTCCTATATGTGAGCATACCTGAGTTTTCATGGCTGTACTTAGAACTCTTTACAGGCAAGGTAGAGGGATCCAGAAGAAAAACAAAGCCCACTGCTTAAAGGACTGCAGTGCTAGATTTTTTGAGATGTAGAAAGAGAAGAATCCAAGGTAAAGGGGAGAGGTTGGTTTTAGGTAGGAGGAAGGTTGGTGCTCCCAAGATGTCTGGGCAGGACCGGATCCACACTCAGGTAAGAGGTCTTGGATGGTCTGTGAACGGTCAAGCCATTCTGGGAGGACAAAGGTCATGAGCCTCCCTTCACAGGGCAGGCTAGGAACCAGGCAGGCCAGGGGCGTCTGAGTTGTGTCAGCCCCAGGGGAACAGCTAGCTAAGCCAGGGCGGGATCGCCAACTCTGAGCTGCCTTCAGTCCTAGTCCTTGGGTCTCCTGAGCATGTTTCCCTTTTGTGGTAGCTTAGGAATCTGCTAAGTAAGGGAGACTGTTCCCACACCTCCCTCTGTTGTTTTAGTTTTAGTGGGGTCAAAGGAAGGTTCCCACCAGCTCAGAGAATTACCCAGAAGCAATACAAACCCATGACCAGGAGGGCATCTTTCATTGAAAAGGAATGAGGCACAGAAAGAGGAGAAAAGGAAAAAAAAGTCCTGGCCTTGGGATTGGAAGGAATCAAGCGTGACTTGGAGTGGCCTCAAGTGAGGGTGATTTCAACCCCCAGGGGACATTTGTTGATGTCTGGGAACAGTTTTTATCATCACAACTGAGAAGGGAGGGTTGCTACTGGCGTCTAGTGACTGGAGGTCAGGGCTGCTATTCAACAGCCCTATGATACCCAGCACAACATCACTACTAAAGCATCATCCAGTCCAAAACGCCTAGAGTGCTGAGTTTGAGAAACTGTAGTTTAGAGGAAACTGACACAAAATCAGAACTACTTGGGTTTGTGGAAAAGAACAAAAATGTGGTCAGGGACAAATTTCAGATACGCCAAAGATGAACAGAATGAATAGTCTTAGAGGTTATGAATGTGGAGCTTAGAAAACAGTTTCTAGGCTGAAACGAGGAGGGGACTGAATCAAGGCAGAGCCACATCTCATTCATCTCTACAGCTGCCATGTTGTCCCACATGCCATGGCCTGGAGCACAGCAGACGTGCAGCGAGTGTTTGCTTCTTCCTTTGGTTAAGTGTTACCGAACCCCTTCAAGTGTGCATCAGGCTCTAAGGCCATACTCATGGCGATGCAGGAGTCTGGGAGACTCTAGTCCACCAGGGGATAGAGACATGAAGGACCAGACACAATTCAGGGATGTTATCACCACAGAGAGAGGGGAGTGCTGACCTCTGACCCAGACACAGCAGGGAAAGCTGCTCAGTGGCAAGGACATTTCAGGAGGAACCTGCAGAGCGAGTAGGAGTTTTCTGGAGAGCCACCAAGTCGGGAGAGCAGCTCTGTGCCCTTGGGAAAGAGAAGGCAATTTGAATGAAATTCGAGGTGCTTGGGCCGGGTGCAAGACGAGCCCTCCAGTCAGCCAAACGTGGCTTTATCACTATCAAATAACCATGGCAGGCCACGGGGACCTGTATCCATGTCTGTCATGGGAAAGTAGATCCTTATCCAGTCCAGAGGCTTTTCCAGTCAGGATATGTCCTGACGTAGGTCAGAGATGTCAAGTCTGAATGTCCTAGCTCCCCCTGGGGCTGGAGGGGTTCTGAGCAGTGATGCCAAGCTCTAGGGCCTGTGGGAAACCAGCTAGGAGAATAGGGTCCATTTGTGGGACCCAGAAGAGTCCGGCGAGGCCTGGGCTGAAGGGCAGAGGTTTGCTAGGTTTTCCTTTTACAGTTGTGCAGCTGAAAGGTTCCCACAGCTGCCCAGGAGATGCCATCCCCCAAGCTGGAGAGATACCTCAGGACACAGGATACGGATGCCTTGCTTGGGCCAGCCTGGCATCCCTCCCTGCCTGGAGCCACTGAGAGAAAGAGAATGAACACCCACTCCAGAGAAGGGATGCCAGGACCCTGGCCAGTGACTTCTGGATGAGTCTGATGTGTGCTCAGGTGCTGGAAGGAGGACTGAGTATCCCTCACCAGAGCTGATTACACTGGGCTCCCATCTGGATCCCGGGGATCAAGAAGCTGTGTTTGAGGCTGGGCAGTCTGGGACCTGCTCCATTAACAATACCCTCGTGATTGTGGGCAAGGCCCTTCCTACACTGAGGCCTCAGTCTTCTCCTCTGTAAGATGGGAACATTGAACTATAAGATCTCTGAGGTTCCTCACCCTCAATGTGGCCTCAAATGGCTGGAAGGAACAAGAGTGGGTACCAGACATTTTCTCCCTGACACCCCGAAGTCATGGCCAGTGCTTTGGAGGGAAGCCCCACAGAAGTTCAGGCCACCACGAAGGAGCCGAGCAGAGAGGGGATGGCCACAGAACCCACTAGCGCCTGAAGAACTAGCACATGGAACCTACTAGCAGCTGGACAAGAAGAGCGCAGAGCTGATGCTGGCTTTGAGGTTGGGCAAACCTCCCCTAAGAATCTCGTGTAAAGACTCTGATTGTCTTTGAGGGGGTCAGAACAGATGACACACCTGAGGTGTTTTGGAGAGTGTCTGGTGCGTAGAAAGTGCTGGTTAATGGTGCCCATGCCCCAGAGGACTGGAGCACCTGCCCTAGAAATAGCAAGGACCAAGTCCCTTGGGGAGGGGGGTTCCTTCTCAGGCAATGAAGGGAGCTGTATAGTGCACCAGGGCCATGTTTATTTCAAAGATCAGTGTCAGCTTGGCTCTGGACTGGGGTTCAGATGTGGCACTGTGTGGCAGTGTTCTGGGGGTTGTAACCAGAGTGGGCCAAGGTCACCCCTGCTGGGAGCCCTCTGTGCCCCTTGACTCCCTGCTGTTCCTGTTGGGCCTCCTTTTGGGGAGGCCTCATTCTGCACTTGGGGCTGCGGGGCTACTGACCTCATTGTAATAGGGGCAGTTAGTGGACTCCTTCATGGATGTGTACTTCTTGTCGTCGCCCACCTCCACACACACCACAGGGTCCATGTTCAAGCCCACCAGCTGTCGTGCCTCGATCACCGTGATGCTGACCTGTGGGCAGGAGAGAGGGGGGAGCCAGAGGAAAGCTGCATGAGCCAGGGAGCCTGGTCTTGCAGGAGCCCAGGGGCTGGGGCAGCAGGGCTAGAAGGCCTGGGTTCCACTCTGACCACCGCCTCTAATCTGCTGGGTGACCCTGGGTTTTTTCCCCTTCTGAGCCTTGGTGTCCTCATTTATAGAAGGTTATGGGCTGGATAACTTCTAAGTCAGGTTTCACTAGAATTAACTGGGGGAATGCGGTGTAAAAACCCGGATGCCCAGGCCACACTCCAGACCAAGCCAATCCAATCTAGAGCATGGGCCCTGGCATCAGTATTTTTAAAGCTCCTGGGTTGTTCCAGGTGCCCTGAGTTCTCCTTTAGCATCAACAGCTCTGCCAAACCCAGTTCACAGGTTTCATATACTCAGAAACTCAGCTTGTAAGTCTTCATTACCTTGCACTTAGTTTCCTGCTCCAGAATTTCTCATTTAAGCCTGCAGGCCTCTGACATTTCTTTATGTTTCTGGAGTTTTGGCTCCCTTTCCACATTCCCACCCCTTTCCTTTTGTTTAATTTCTTTGTGTGACTGGTCAGTGAGGCTTTGTGTCCACCCAAGTTGCCTTTTCTGGCCTGGTGATTGTGGAGGATGTTCTACTGAGTCCTTTCAGTAGCATCCAGCTCCCTGGAATCTACCCCAGAAAGCCCCTTTTCAGTTGTCAATTTATTCAACAAACATTTACTGGTCACCTAATGGGTCCAGGCACAGATGGGATCGAAACAAATTCTTCCCCCTTATGGAACTTACTGTAAATGATTATTGGCGTAAAGATTTTAAGCTAAAAAACTATACTACATATATATATATGTATATATACATATATATATATATATATATATAGAGAGAGAGAGAGAGAGAGAGAGAAGCCGGACTTGGTGGTTCAGTCTGTAATCCCGCGCCTTTGGGAGGCTGAGGTGAGTGGATTGCCTGAGCCCGCGGGTTCGAGACCCACCTGCGCAGGCGAGACCTCATCTCTACAATAAATCAAAAAAAAAATCAGCCGGGCGTGGTAGCGCGCGCCTGTAGTTCCGGCTACTTGGAAGGCTGAGGTGGAAGGATCGCCGGAGACCAGCAGGTAGAGGCTGCGGTGGCCAGGAGCGATCACTGCACTCCAGTCTGAGTGACAGAGTGAGACTCCAACTCAAAAAAAAAAAAAAAAAAAAGAGAGAAAGAGAGAGAACCAGTAATTTTTGATGTAACTACTACTTTCCTGAACCCCTTATTTTTAGCCATCAGTTCTCATTTTGGTTATGGAGGTGTCAGTTCTGGTAAGTAGCTGTGGTAAAACAGAAAGAGACATGGGTTTGGGTTGCTTGACTTGGCACTGACCCTCAGACCTGACACGTTGCCAGATGTGAGTGCAGATGACCAAGGAGGCTCTCTGAGCCTCAATTTTTTCAGCTACAAGCAGTGACACCAGCCATCCATAAAGCTGTGTGAAGATTAAATGAGATAATGTGTGTCAAAATGCATCCCAAGCAGTAGAAAACGCTATAAAAAATGAGCTACTGTTATAAATGCTTCTCACATAGAATCTACCTTCAGTCAAGTGACTAGTCTCTCAAGTAGGTTAAGTCATGTATGATGCTGAGTGTTGTTTCACTTGACTCTCTTGAAGTCACATTTTTTTTTGAGTCAGGGACTCACTCTGTTGCCTGGGCTGGAGTGCAGTGGCATGGATCATGGCTCACTGCAGCCTCAACCTCCTGGGCTCAGGTGATTCTCCTGCCTCAGCCTCCCAAGTAGCTAGTACTACAAGCGTGTACCACCACACCTGGCTAATTTTTATTTTTTGTAGAGATGAGATCTTGCTATGTTGTCCAGGTTGGTCTTGAACTCCTGGGCTCAAGCAGTCCTCCCACTTTGACCTCCCAAAGGGCTGGGATTGTAGGTGTGAGCTACTGTGCCCAACTTGGACTCACATTTTAAAATGTGCTAGTATTAACATGGCCCTCAGTATGTTCTTCTAATTAGACTGTAGGGGTTGCTCTTCACAATTTTCATCTTGGAGATTGGGACTTTTGGTTGCTGTACTTTGATGCAACACCTAAATGCAATTTTACCTGAGGTAATTATCGTCCCTTTTCACTAAAACTATCATCCAGTATCAAAGTCTTACAGATATTCTGCTGCTCCTGGTAGAAAAATATCCACCCACAGAAATAATAATATTAGGAAATAGAAACTCCAACGCCTATGAGAACATTGCCAGGAAAGCATATAAATGGAAAACCGGACATTTACTGATGAAGGAACATGAACTACGATCACAAACATTTCTACGGGGAACTTGAAGTTCCAAAGGGACTTAAGTGAAAACTTAGAATTGGAGCTTCAAAGAAGTGCAATAATCACAATTTCTTCAGGGAGACTAAAAGGAAACAGGGCTTGGCGTAGTGGCTCACACCTGTAATTCCAGCAATTTGGGAGGCTGAGGCGGGAGGGTCACTTGAGCCCAGGTGTTCAAGACCAGCCTGGGCAAAATAGAGAGACATTATCTCTACAAAAAGAAAAAAGAAAAATCAAACAGTTATCTGGATGTGGTGGCATGTGCCTGCAGTCCCAGATAATTGAAAGGCTGAGGTGAGAGGATCACCTGGGCCCAGGAAGTTGAGCTATGGTAAGCCATTGATCAAGCCACTGTACTCCAGCCTGGGCAACAGAGTGAGACCCTGGCTCAAACAAAAAAAACAAAAAAAACCCAAAAAACCAACAACGCACACACACATAAAAAGCAATTGGTTGTTCTTCAGGAGCCTGAGGGAGGAGATTAGCCATCTTTTTCTGCCATCATCAGTATAGGACTTGGTTTTCCCAGGTGGAAGATGAGGAGAGAAATGGAGCCGCAGCCAGGACCAACTGACCAGCTGACTCTTTGGGCTATTGGCTATCCCACTGTTTCCTTTTGAGATAAGGGACACAATCCCCTAGTGCCTTCATGGAAGCTATCACAAGAAGCAATGCTGAGTGGTAAATCTATACCCCTGTCCCGGGAGAGCCTGAGCGCAATGGTGCTTTGTGACCTGATTCCGAGGGACCTGGCGGTGCTTCAAGAGTATCAGCTGGGAGCTAGAGATGAGAATTGCTGGACCCTTTAGTACTGTCCTTCTGCGACATCTTTTACTGCCATCCCCAGCCCCCCATTTCCAGGTGGCAGACCAGATTTGCATTTTGGGAAGGTCACTCTGGTAGTGGCATAGAGGTTGGTGTGAAGGAGGCATATGAGGGCAGGGAGGCCAGGGAGGAAGTGGGTGCAACCATGCAGGCGAGGCTGGGGACCTCAGGTCAGTGGCAGAAGATGAAATAGAGATGAAAACTGGAGAGATGTGTGGAGGTGGAAATGGCTTAAGTCAGGGGTCCTCAAACTACGAACCGCGGGCCATAAGCGGCCTGCCGAGGACATTTATCTGGCCCACGGGGTGCTTTTGCCGCCGCTGCCTGTCCTGCCTAGCAGCTGACTCGTCCGGGCCGCAGTGCGCATGTGTGGAATGTGCGTCACACTCTCCGATTCCCCTCCTTCTCTCTGTCTCTCGACTCCTCCTCTCAGTAATCTCAGGAACCATGCACTCAAAATGGCAACCATCTTTGGCAGCACTTATGTCTGTGAATAGACTTTTTCCAGAATGAAACATCTGAAATCTCCAACCAGATCTAGACTAACTGATGCACACTTACATCACTTGTTATGACTAGCAGTGACAAATATGGAACCGGACACTGACCATCTCATAAGCCAAAAGCAGGTCCATAGTTCCCACTGAAATACTGGTAAGTTTGTTGATTTAACTTTACTTGTTCTTCATTTTAAACATTGTATTTATTCCCGTTTTGTTTTTTCACTTCAAAATAAGATATGTGCAGTGTGCATAGGAATTTGTTCATAGTTTTTTTTTAAACTATAGTCCGCTCCTCCAACGGTCTGAGGGACAGTGAACTGGCCCCCTGTTTTAAAAGTTTGAGGACCCCTGGCTTAAGTCCTGGTGTGCCAGGAAGAGAGGGTAGGGAAGAGACTCAGGACTCCTCGACCCACCGAGAACATCTTGGCCCAGTGTGAGCACTGCTCACCTGGTGGAAGGCTGCACATTCACAGGAAGGTAACTGACTGGAGCCTCTTGCCTTTGAGATGTCAATCAATAATCAGGAAGGAGTTGACACGGTATATCTATTCTGAAGAAACAAGGGGCATGGCTTTGGCCCTCTTACCTCCAGGCCACCCCCAGGGTTATCCAACCTCTGGAATGGTTCTGAGCCATTCCAGACTCAGGACCCTTCCTGGATCTGAGCTCAGCTAAGTTCCCCTATTTCCCACCAGCTGGGTGTGCTTTCTGAGGTCTCGCTAACTCATCAAAGCCACGTTCTCCAAGAGAGTGAAGTCCCTTCACTTGCTTTCTATGTTATATTTACTGGAAGTAGAAATAACTTCATACTCGTGCCCTCTTAGCTTGCTCTCAATGTGTGTTAATACTTGTAGTTTGAGTTGTGGATGAACCTGTTGGGAAATCCTGAACTACTAAGTTAAACACAACAACTGTTTTGTTCATTTCAGAAGGTTTAAAAAGGCTTTGGAGAAAAAATGTCCAGCCTAGTTCATAAAAATTTCTGGCAGGAAGCAGTTGGAAAAGCTTTTGAAAACAAGCAGTAAGTAAGTAAGTAAGTAGTATGCTAAAGAAGAACCAGGAACCAGAAAGGAGCAATTGTCCAGAAAGTTCAATTATAGAGAAATCAGTCACTCTGACTGCTGTGGCCAGACACCCTTGGGTTTGCACCCTGGCTCTCGCCTTGACTAACATGACCTGGAGCAAGCTTCTTATCTTCCTTAGGCCTCAGTTTCTTACCTATAAAATGCAGTAACACCCGTATTTGAGTGGTTGTGAGAATTACATGAAATAAGTGGAAACACACATATGGTTCCTAGTACAGTGCCTGGCATATAGTAAGCCTTCAAAAAAAAAAGTCACATTAACAATGAACACGCTATTTTTGATGTGCTCTTAGCTGGCGGGCCAGTGGCATGGTATCTGAGTTTGTTCTTTGGAATGTTCCTGTTCTCAGCACACTGAGAAAAAAAAGCCCTGAGCCCAGTCCCCTGGAAAAGCCCTCAGAAGTTCAATGACATTTTGCATTTATGCTTGGCTAGATTCCCAAACCTCCAAGGAACCCAATGGCTTGAGGTTGTTTAAAACCACAGGAGTGAGTCCATTGGAGACTGCCTGGGATTGTTTTTCAAGCACCTGGGAAGACTGTTGCTGAGTAGATGAAAAGTAACTGAAGCTAGGATTAAGGGAGACAAGGTGTATCCAGGGGAAATGTGACCAGATGTACCTTTCATGCAGAAAGGTGCCATCTATTCTTTTATATCATCACCTGAGTGAGTCGAGGTGAGGTTGCTCTTAAAGATGGGGTGATGTGTGTGGGATCTGGGAAATTGGTATCAAAAATAAAGCTCTACCTTGGGAGAGGCAGCTCACTCTGATCCTAGGGCCTGGTGCTGGTACCCAGACAGGACATCCCCAGGGTAGGAAGTGCAGAGGCAACCAGGTAAGGTCTTCTGAAAGTTCTGTCCCCTCTGACCACCCAGTGTTCTCACTCAATGCGAGGAATGCCCAGCAGTCTTCTGATTACAGCTAAGTCTTGTTAGTCCCCAGGGGAGGGTCTGGAGCAATGAAAGGTACCTGGACCCTTCCTGAGAGATGCCTCCTCCTCCTCCCTGGCTTCCAGTTAATAAATAAATACTAGGTGCTTCTGTCTTGTACACCAGTCTATTGTGAGTTGAATTAGTGCAACTCTGTCTCTCAGGCTCTGATCAACTCTGGGAGAAGGGCAATGATTGAGGGTCTGGTTCTGCAAAGCTAAGGCCAATGAGGTCCTGTTTCAGCAGCCACCAAACATGCTTACCACCTGTCCTGCCTGCACTGTGGCCACATTCACAATCTTATAGCTGTTTCAGTTTTTTCATCTCCAGTTTTAGAAGCAAACAAAAGAGGTAAGTGTTAATTTTGGAAATATATATAGAAGCAAAAAGAAGAAAAATATCACCCACATTCTTACCACCCAGAGATAGCCAGGATGACATTACTTCCAGCAATAAAATAATACAAAACAGCAATTTAAAACAACACACCAAAAACTTTCCTCAAAGTCTCTTAATTATAACTGTTTGAATACTTTTGTTATGGTTCTTCTCGGTCTCCTGTGGTTTTTCTAGATACTTCTTACTTTACGAAATACAGGGCTGGACATGAAATCCTGGAAGGGCTTTGATCAGCACAAGCAGAGTTCTCTAGCTTCTCTCTGGGTTTGTAACTCTCTACTGAAGATGCTCCAAGAATGAGCTTACTTTGGGAACCTATATTCAGCTTGTGGTTCTTTCTGACCCCCAGATTCATGCCTCTACAAGTCTACAATGCACATCTGGTTGAAGACCCCCCCATGAGAGCAGTCTGAAAGTCACAAGACCTCTAGGTGTCCACCTACCTGGTAATCCATGGGCCTCCCGGCACTGGGCTCCATCTTAATGTCTGGTTTAGATCTGAGGAGGAGAATGTACCATCAGACCTTGTGTACAGGGACGGCTTGTGGGGGAGAAGGGCACTGGCGGTGGTTAGACCTCAGAGAAGGGCAGAGGGACAGAATCGTGGTCTTTAAACACTAAGGATTGCAAGACAGAATGGGGATTAGTTGTTCTCAGAGGCCCCAAGACAGAGGACTAACCAAAGGCAGAAGTATCAGGGAGACAGACATTAGGCCAGCAGGCTCAAATATGGGCTGGCCAGTGCTGTGGCTTCCTTAGGCAGGGAGCTACTCAATGACCTGGGAACAGGCCTATAGCTGCTACTCTGCCTTTGCAAGGAGAGAGGTGCGAGAAACATCTAAGGAGAAGAAAAGGGCAGGGTTAAGAAGAAGCTGTCCACGGGCCCTGGTTCTTCCCCACTCAAATTCTAAGCTGGTTCCTCTATGATTAGTGGAGGCACCTGGGGTGTGGAGCTCCCGACCACTCACCGCTTGTTGGAGACATTGGTGGTGAGAGCTGTGACCGAGGCTAGAGATACCGAGTCAGGATCCAACCCATCCCCTAGTCGAATGGCCAGATGGTCCAGGTCTTCCATCTCTAGCACCGCTGGTTCATCTGGGGGAGATGAGAGGTTGGTTAGGTGGGCTGATTGATACGAGGATAGTGGCTATGCTTCCCCCTTTATGCTGGCATCCAGAAAGCTGAGAGTCAAATTCAAGGTTTACTCAGTTGCAACTGTTTAGAATGTTATGGCCTGTATATCTGCTGTGTTTTCTACCTAGTCTTGAGCTTGGATTTTAATTGATATTATATCTAGTCTTGCCTTTTTGTTTTAATTGAATGTTCTTTTGCTGTATACTACTCACTTAAGCACTGACTATCCCTTGTGGAAGAAGGTAGGGAATAAAGAATCCATACTTATGCACATCTCATAACATAGCTACCATTTACTGGGTGGCTGCTATGTGCCAGGCACAATGGCAGGCACTTTACACACCCATCTCTCATCCTTATAACGATGACCTGCCAAGATGGGAATTGTTCTCGTGTCACAGTAGGGAAACTGAGGTTTAGGAAGGAGCTTACCCACATAAAATAGCTGATGGGATTCAGAACCTAACCTGCACCAGTGTATGTTATGAGATGAGGAAACAGCACCCCCATGATTGGGGAGCCAATCTCTTTCCCAAACCTGACCCTATCCCAACTCCAGACCCCTAGCTACCCAAGGGTGGTGGGTTTGGGGCTCAGCCAGCAGCTGTGCTTTCTCAGTCTAAGGAAGAGGGTACAGTTGGAAATGTAATGAGGGCAAGAGCATGGGGGAGAGAATCCGAGAGCCAATGAGCCACACAGGAGATGTTGGGAGGGCAGCCAGGAGCTCCAATGGTCAGCCTGTGGTGGCGAAGATGGCCCCCACACAGCTCTCCTGTCCACGCCATTTCTCCCTGGTCTCTGTCCTGGCTGCCTTGCCTCCTCTTAAACCGTCATTTTCCCCATCTCCATCTGCTACTCCCTGAGGGACCAGTGCCACAGGCCACTCTAGCAATCCAGGCCCAGCCCTGCCTCTCTCTCCAGGGTGCCCACGGCCTTCCCTTAGGCCAGGCTGCAGTCTGGTGAAAGGCATGCGAAAGGCCGGCACAGTGAGCCCTGCCACTGAGCAAGCACTCATGGAACTCCAGTTTTCCCTAAGAAGGAGGGAATTGGCCAAACAACATTTCTTGACATTCTCTTTTCTAATTAAAAATCTCTGGGCCAGGCCTGATGGCTCATGCCTGTAATCCCAACACTTTGAGATGTCGAGGTGGGCTGACTGCTTGAGCCCAGGAGTTCGAGAACCCGCCTAGGCAACATAGTGAGTCTTCCTCTCTACCAAAAAAGAAAGAAGAAGAAGAAAAAAGCTGGGGGTGGTGGCACGTGCCAGCTACTCGAGAGACTGAGGAGGGAGGATCACCTGAGCCCCGGAGGTCGAGGCTGCGGTGAGCCGTGAGTGTGCCAACTGTAATCCAGCTTGGGCGACACAGCGAGACCCCAACTCAAAAACAACGCAACAAAAACCTCTAGGCTTTTGTGTGAAGAAAAAACGTGGAGCAATGAGGGCAGGAGGAACCTCAGAAAACAAGTCCACCCAGCAGAACGCTCTCTGCTTATTTCCCTCCTTCGGCCCCAGGGCGTCTAAGGCCAGCCAATGAGAGGTCAGGCCCCGCCAGGTGACTCTGGCTGACCAATCCCAGGAGGGCCTGTTTGGGACCGCCACGGGAGGCGGGGCGAGGGGCGGGGCGAGGGGCGGGGCGAGGGCGGGGCTGACCCTGAGGTAGCGGGTGTCAGTCCTACCTTGTCGCTGGGGCTCCTCCTTGTGGGACCGGTTCTTGCCGAGCTTCATGGCGGAGAACACACTCCTTCCGGCTCTGTGAGGGGAGCCGCCAGAATGAGGTGGAGGAAGAGGGACGCGTGGAGAAAAACACACAAACACAGAAGAGCCAGACATGAGAGGACACATGAGAGGAGGGAGATGGATCCCGGGCCTCTCACCTACTGGTCCCAAGAGAGATTCGGGATCTGACTTCCCAAACCGGGAGCCATGAGGGGAATTAGGGCGGAGGGAAATCCCTCTACCTCCCCCTTCGCCATCCTTTCACACTCCCAGGAGCGGGATGGGAGCCCCGAGGAGCAGGAGAGGTGGCCTTGAGCTGGAAGAGCCGTTTTAGCTGGAGCGTCTCTGGGTCTTGGACTCTGCAGATTGATCCCAGCCCTCTCAGTTCAGTCTTCTCAGAGCTCCGAGCTCTGCCAGTGTCCCCAAACTCATCCTCTCTGTCCCTGCACCCTGCCTCAACTGGTTGGAAAGAAAGCCAGAGGACCAGGACAGAGTGTGAGACAGAAGGGCTGGGATCAGAGGGGACTCGGGGGCAGAGGTGGAGAAGGAGGTGGGGGATGTGGTTGAAACAAGCTGTTCCGGTCTCAGATGGCCCCTGTCTCAAAGCCTGCCTGTCTTTCCCCAACCTCTCTGTGACCTGGAATCTTCCTTGGTCCCCCTTGAAAGGAAGATGGGATCTTTCCCATCTACTTTGGTCCTGGCTTTCGCCCCTTCTACCTGTCCCCTCTCACTGCAGAATCCTCCTTCCCCCAACCCCAGGAACTTATGGCCGATTCCATAGTTCCTACCTCTTCCTTGGGCTTGGTGTAGCCTTGTGCCCCCAGGTGAAGGGCTTTGCAGTCAGGCGGCCTGAGGGAAAGGGGCAGGGGTCCTCACCGCCTTTCAGCGATGTCCCTGCAGCCGAGCCTGTGGTCCCTGGCACCAGCAGGGACCAGGAGTAGGATCAGCAGGGGGTAAAGTGCAGTATTCCATTACCCCATCCATATTGCATGAGTGGATACCTGACTCCCTGCACTTCCCATTCTCCCTCCTCCTGGGTGTGGTCCCATCATCCTGTAGGCCCCAGGTGGGGCCAGGCACATGCTCCAACCCTGGGCTCGTTTATAGCAGAGCCCACCCTCTTTAGGTCATGCATCGCCCCATGGAGGATTGACAGTGGTTTCTAAGACCCCCAAATCCTTGTTCTTTATGCTGGGTAATGGGAAGTTGAGGAAACCTTTTTGTCCTAGAAAACTCGGACCCCTCTCCTAGGGATTGGGGAGCCAATCTCATTCTCCACACCTGGCCTTATCCAAACCCCAGGCTTTTTCTTTGCGTTCATATGTGGGACAAGGCACGTCTGTATCCCAGTGAGTGAGCAACCAAGAACCACCCTTTCACACGGCACCAGCATACAATCTAGGAAACACTAGCATGTTCCTGATTTCCTAAAAAGGGGCTGATGTGAGGCTTGGTTTCCTAAAAAGGGACTCCTATTGCCTGGAATGTAACAATGGAAAGAAAGGAGCTGTAAAAATTTCAAAGCTGAGTTATTTTTAAAAGCTTCTTCCTTTGTTATAGTAGGAGATAAGTTTATATACATACATACATACATACATATGTATGTGAAATACATATAAAATGGTTAAAAAGAGATTACATAGAGCCAAAGGCTTTACCAGGTGTTTGTTCATTTCATCTTTCTAGCAGTCCTGTGAGGAACATATGCTTCTCTTCATTCAGCCAAGGAAAAAACTGAGAATCAAAGAGGTAAAAATAACCGCAGGGTCACACGGTAAGTGGCAAAAGTGGGATTGAAGCATGAAGCTTCTGTGTCCCAAGGCAGCGATATTTCTGCTCCATCCTTCCTCCTGTTCCTTTGCTATGGGCCTGCACTTCTCTGTGAGTTTGGACTCCATTCTGACCATTTGGGACTTTGACTAAAAGGCTCCAGGGCCTGCACTCATAGGTATGAGGATGGTCCATGTGCCAGCACAGCTTGCAGACCAGGATGCTGTCATCTGTGAAGAGTCCTACAGACCATGCCCAAGTTTATAGGGAAGGGGCTCACTCAGAAATCACCTGAGCATTGACACATTTGGGAGGAGACAATGATATGGGTTAAATTGCTGTGGCATAACATCGAACAAATCAATGAACCCACCAGAAGCAATCGTGAAGTGCTGGGAAACGGATTATCTTGGCTGGCTTACACTAAAGCATTCTGTGGGATTTCTCCCTGCCTGGTGCCAGCAGGCAGGGGTGCCGGCTGTTCTCTAACCTCTATCACAGGCCCAGCCTCAGTAGCGTGGCTGCTGTGGACCCTCATGCTGCTCCTTGTTTCCCCACAGGTCCCTTCCTATCTCAGTGCTTGGGATTCCTTTCTGCCCAGCCCTGCAGCTCGACAGTTTCTCTCTGAAATTACCCAGAAGTCTCCTGCAGGGCTCAGCGTTTGACTTTGTACCATTACTTCTTGGTCATTCCTGTACTGTGCCATTCTTAGAGTCCCAGCCCCACCCTATGTGTGACCTACACAATACCTTCACCACCATGGCCTGCTCCAGTCTCAGGGGCCCTGTACCCCTGAGGAAATGCTCTGAGATGGCAGATCAGAAACAGGCCCTGGCAGGGTGTGGTGGCTCATGCCAGTAATCCCAGCACTTTGGGAGGCTGAGGCAGGAGAATCACTTGAGCCCAGGTGTTTGAAACCAGCCTGGGCAACATAGTGAGACCTTGTCTCCACAAAAAATACAAAATTAGCTGGGTGTGGTGGCATGCGTCTGTAGTCCCAGCTACTTAGGAGGCTGAGGTGGAAGGATTGTCTGAGTCCAGGAGGTCAAGGTTGTGGTGAGCTGTGCTCTATACCACTACACTCCAGCCTGGACTACAGAGTGAGACTTTGACTTACAAAAAAAAAAAAGAAGCAACTCTTGCCTGGAGAAGCCAACTGCCCAGAAGCTGGTCCTACAGACTCACCCAAGTGGAAGAGGACCTTGGGCAGTTATGATTCTTGAATCTGAAAGTCACTGTATTCTTTAAAACAAAAAGATTTGGAAGTAAAGATTGAGACAAAAACAAAATAAAAAAACCCACAAAACTATACGCATCCAATTATCTCTATTACACCCTAAGGCAATTCAAAGGAACAGTCTCTCCTTCCCAATCCCGCATAATTTTAGTCATCTGAAGTGGACAGGCTCAATGATAGTATTACCTGTATACTTGGAAATATCTTAAAGGGATGTTTGTCCCTTTATGAAAAATGCAGAAATGTGTAGTGAACGATGTAATTTCTAGAATTTTTCCTGTAGGCACTCTGCCTCTGTTTGTTTCTCCTAGTCTTGCTCTTCAATTCATCTGAACTGTGGTCAGTAGAGCATACTGTCATCCCTACCACTGCCCTTGGTAATTTTCTGATCGCTGACACATAAGAAGTTCGCTGTAGAAAAAGCCCTTTCTGCCTAATTGCAGCACCAGTTCCCAGAAAGCAACATGCTTGCTTCTCCTGGCCAAGTGTAAAAGAGATTTTTGAAATAAATGTCAACTTAATCAGGGAATTTGGAAGATTATCTGCTTTATTAAAGACTTAGATTTCAAAAAGCCTAATTTGTTGATTAGGGTTTTATTGTCCTGGCCTTTTAAAATTCAAAAGTTTTGCATTTGGGTTCTACAATTACTAAAAATAGAATATGATGAGAAACAGACAGAAAACAAACCAAAGCCAATAATCGACTCAGTGAAAACCTGCTTTACAACCAAGTGGCTCCTTATTCATGGATGCATTCTTGAGAAGTAGGAGCCAGAGGAAACAGGAGGCAAGGGAGGCTGGCCTCCTTGGACTCTCTGAGGGTTTAGAATCACATTTGAGTTCCTTGGTGCTGCATTCACCATGGTCAGAATGGCATGCACTTATAGTCTAGAGCAGTATTTCTTTCTAGAGAAAAAAAATTTTTTTTGAGTTGGAGTCTTACTCTATTGCCCAGACTGGAGTGCAGTGGCATGCTCATGGCCACCGCAGCCTCAACTTGCTGGGCTTAGGGAATCCTTCCACCTCAGCCTTCCAAGTAGCTGGAATTACAGGCACGTGCCACCAAATCTGGCTATTTTTTTTTTTTTTTTATTTATTGTAGAAATGCGGTCTTGCCAAGTTGTCCAGGCTAATCTTGAACTCGTGGGCTCAGGCAGTCCTCTCACCTTGGCCTCCCAATGTGCTGGGATTATAGGTGTGAGTCACTGCAACTGGCCTAGAAAAAATATTTTAAAATTAGTTCACTCATTGTAAGCTCTTCATTTATGGCTCTGATGATTCTTGGCTCAACCAGTGGCTCAGGTTTAGAAGCTTGTATGATGCTCACAGGGTCCCAGGGAACAACCTGGTATTCATAAAGACTTGGAAACATTAGCCAAATTAAATTTAGTGACCTGAGTGTTTCATTAATTCAGGTTATGTTGTGTCTTAGAATGGCGTGACCATAAATGAATTACAGGCTGAGCCTGCTCACTGCCCAGGGCTTCTGCCCCATGGATGGCTTTATTTAGTTGGAACCACCTAGGCTCATTAGCTCAAGCCTCAGGTCACTAGGATAAACACACTTCTATCTACGAGAAGTGGTGTCTATGGTCCCTTTTTGCATTGCTCCAACATCCAGATTTTCAAAACTTGGGGGCATGTTCTCCAAATGCCCCTTGATGGGTTTATTTCTTTTATTGTCCATGCCCCAAGTACAGGTAGTTTCATAATTTCAGCCTGTAAAGGTGTCTTTGAAAATGTGTTAATATTTGGTTAGTTTCAGATAACTCCCACTAGGTGGGCAGGACAGGTGACCCTTTATACAAGAACACTCCTGTCTCTGAACTGGCCCATTTTCACATGTGTCTGCGTTGTATGAGGAGGCTTGGGAGCCCTACACGTACGTATCCCAACTGCAGGATTGCCAAGAAGCTGGCTCCTGTTCTCCCTGGGAGCCCAAACCTTCGCAAGGCTTAAGCAAACAGCATCATGGAATGATATTTCCCATCTCCCCAAACCAATCTAGCCCAGAATCTCACATACTCACAGGAGCACAGGTTCTTTCATGGGTTGAATTTTAAATTTTCCTTCTGCAACTTAAATTCATTTCCATTTATCTCTCTCCTCAGTGGAGTTAGAAACCAACCAGCTTTGCCACACACTAGCATTTTAGAGATTAAAAACTACCCATAGTTTTCTCTTCTCCAGGCTAAAGAGTTTCAATTTGTTTAAGCTCTTAGAAATCCCATTTGTCTCCTTTTTCAATTGTCCTATCCTATCGCTCCATACATTAAAATAATAATACATACCAGTTTACTTTATCTCATATATTAATAGGAGATGGCAAAAAATTAGGATGGGGGTAGGGCTAGGAGCCAGCATTTTTGTGGGCCTACTATGTGCTGGCTCTGTGAGTCTACTCCAGCTGTTGCCAGTCAAAGGGATCAGGACAGTCTGAGTCTCGTGGGTCTGGCCCAGGACAGACTAGGGAGCTGGACATCAATAATACAATGCCTTAGAGCATTGCCTGTTTCAGAGAGCCTGGGGATGGGCAGGTTGTTTGTGTCTCATACACACACCTTTTACGTCTTAGCATCTATGGAGAAACCTGAACCCTTGAGCCTTCTCCCTAAGAAGATACCCCCAGCTCAGCATCCCCATCATCTCTCGCTTGCCCCAGGACTCAGCTCCCTGGCACCCTCTCCAAACCTTGACCCATGCTCTGCTGTGAACCTGGTAACTTCCTCAATACTTCAGGTCTCTGGGCTGGAGCTCTCCCCACATGGTGCCATTTTCTCCATACTGTGGCCTTAACACTGCATTGGCATTGCATTTGCTTATTGGAACTCAATGTGCTTTGTTAAAGCAATGAAAGAGGCTGTGAGTTCCCCAGGATCTTAATGTAAGCAGATACCTCAATCCCATGCCAGCGCTGATCAATTCAGGCCCCTAAACACTAAATCCTGATGTTTCCATGATGTGCTCATATGACCTAATTTTTAACATATTGAGACCACAGTTTTGAGCAAACCTCTTAACATCTCTGGGACTCAGCTTCCTTATCTGAAAAATAAAGACCACGTTCCTGGCTATTCAGCTTTCACTGGTGTGTTTGAAGGATGAAATTAAATCTAGAGTCAAGTGCTCTAAACTTTCTGGGTCTGTTGTGAAGTCCGTGTCAGAAATCAGATTGCCCCTGTTCTAAGACCCAGTCATACCTCAGGCCTGGCATCTTTCCAGCCCCTTTTGGCAGGCCTCCCTCATCAGGAGTCTCCCCTTCTCTCCAGACTGTACCCCAATCTCCCACCCCGAAGAAATCTTTTGGGGAAATGGAGATAGAGAGAGCCACCAGAGTGGTGTCTTTATTTTGCTTTTTGGGTCTTCATGCTCTGGCCTCACTTTGCAGCCACACAGTCCCCAGAGTTTGTCCTCCTTGGGCTCCAGGGCTATACTATATGTCTTACTGCCTAGCCCTGCCTGGACTCCGTAGGGGAGGGACCCATTGGTTCCTTGTTCCTCTCCTTCTCTTTGCCTTTAGCTGTCCCCTTGAAGCCTGAGGGTCACAGGGTAGGGACTGAACAGGGCAGTGAAGGAGAAACAAGACACTGAAAAGAGGAGAGTCACCCCCAAGAACAGAGTTGAAACCAGAAGGCTCAGACACTTGTCCACCCCCACCCTAACCCCTCCCTGTCACAGATGGAAAGGTCTTCCTTACCCTGCATGCCCCATGCTGGCTCCACAAGGACAGCCCACTTCTAAGCCCTCTCATTTGGGCCCATCCCGCCCTCTCAGCCCTGCGGTGTGTAGCCCTCTGTCCTCACAGAGACGGCACCCCACCAGCTCTGCCCTGGCCTGGGACACCTACTTGTGCTCGCCATCTCTGCCTCCCTTGGTCTTCTCTCTGCCTTTGCTGAGTAGGGAGAAGAAATGAGGAGACAAGGGGATGTGTGTGAGAGAGTGTGGACCAGAGACACTTGCAGCCTTAGCCCCTGGCCCCGTGGACCCCCACACTCCCTGGGGGCCCCCTTGTCCCACGGACCCCTTACCTCACAGCCTCTGCTGTAGCAAGCCTAAGTCTGTTGAGCAGGGAGGAGTTAGGGTGGGGGCCAAGCTCTGCCTCAAGAGAGAAGGGCTCACAGGAGTGGGCCTGGGTGGCTACAATCCCAAACCCAAGCCCTGGTGAGGAAGGGAGCCTCAGAGTATCAGCTGATCTCATACACCCCAGGCTAAGGTCTGGTGATTTAAGAATGAGGGTCGTAGCTTCTTCAGGTAACACAAGGTCAGTTGAGCCTGGCCTCCCTCTGGGCCTGGGCCACCAGGCTCCTTCCCTCCCTTCTTCTCCTGATTCCCTCCCATGGGGTGAAGAGCTCCAAGGCTCTGGGTGCCTCTAGTTAACAGTGAGCTGAGCCTGCTTCGAGACACTGAAGCAGGGCTGGGGGTGTTGCTCAGAAGGGCATTCAGTCCCCAAGAGGACAGGTGAATGGAGGAAGTTTCTGGGTTGAGGTGGGACAGAAAGCCAGCTACTCTCCAGGGCTCAGAGCAGGGGAAAATGGTGCTCCTGTCTCTTTAGGGAGGCTTCCAGAAAAATCCTTCTGGAATGTTCTCTCAGTGCTTTCCCAATACTGTAGCAAGGAGGATGAAGAAAAGGAAGCGAATAACAAAAGCAAAAATGTCCTCTCCTTACATCCTGTTCTGGCACAGATTTTGCCCAAGTAGATTTGACTTCATACCTCAAATGCTCAGAACCAGAAGGCCTAGATACAGCACAGTTGAAGTCAAGCTTTGGCCAGTCAACCTTTACGTCAGGCAAGCAGGTCACTTTGTAACTCAAAGGAGTTTACGTTAACCAGATGGATGGCTGCTAAAATCAGCTGAGACCACTGATGAGCAGAGAATAGCTTGCTGCAAAAAGGAGGACTGTGTCTCAGGAGCCCCAGAACCCAGCAGGTCTGGCTGACCCCAGGTCCACCCACAGCTTTGAGAGCTGCTGCAACTCTGGAGCTCTGCTTGGCGAAGGGAGGTGAGGAATGATTTTCTACATCTCTGGGGGCTTTGGGAACTGATTAAACAGCACTCTTGGGGGGAGGCTGGGTGTGCTGATCCCACACACACATGCTTATGCATACCTGTCAGCACATACCCTGTGAACTTCACTCTCAGAGCCCTGTCCTACACACGTGCCCTGCTGTCCTCTGGCTTAGATGCAGGAGGGAGAAATCTGGCTCCCACAGGTCTCCACTGGAGTGGAAGAGTGATTTAGAAGGAGAAAGAAAAAGAAAAGTGGCTCCTGCCCTCACCTCCTCCCAGGTGAGACTCAGCAGAGAGCAGGCCAGCAGGAAGCCCTACATTTCTAGGGCCTCCAGAGAGGGAATTGGGCAGCAGAAGGAGGAAGGAGGTGAGGGTCAAGGAGGGCAAGGAGGTCAGGCCAGCGGGGGTTGTGAGAAGGAGAGAGCAAGTGGCAGAATACAGGGGACCCAGAGTCTCTATAACTTAGCAGCAAGATTAAACCTGGGGTCCTTTTTTTGTTTTTTCTAAGATATGACTCCTAGAGACAGTGGCGGAGTCCAGTGGTGTGTACCGCTCCCCAGTGTCACACAGAGAACGTATGTGCATGTGAGTGTATGCAAGCACACGGGTGTGTGTGTGTGTGTGTGTGTGTGTGTGTGTGTGTGTGTTCAGGGCCAAAGTCACCTTTCTCTCTAGAGACTGGGGCTGGGGCAGGTGTATGCTGACACACAAGGGCCTGGAACCCTGATTTTGTGCTGCTGAGAGTGGAGTGCCCATGAAGTTAATGATGCCTTCATTCTCTGCAACACTGACAGCCTGGAGAGGTGAGGGGAATACTGTGATTAAGCAAGCCCCCGCCTCTGCCTCTGGGTGGCTGGGAAGCTCCCGTGTGGGCAGTCTGCAGAGCTCTTGGTAGGGCAGAGTTCCGGGGCTGAGAAGGAGTTTGGTGAAAGTATTGGACCAAAAGGTAGAAGAAATTGGTGTTGGGTAACAATGGAAGGAACTGACCACTGGTTGAGCACCTACCACATGCCCAGTGCCATGGTGGGCAGTTCCATAGGTATTATCTCCCGGACAGTAATGTTCTTGAGGCATCAGCAAGCCCTATCTTACAGATGGAGGTGGGCTCCAACAGCAGGGTTGGCATCTGAGCCTGTGCTCTCCATTATACCACACAGTTTCCTGGAACATTCATGGAAAGCTGGCAGAAATCAGGGTCCCCTGGCTTGGGAGCAGGGTCTAGAGAAGTGGCTTAGTGTGCATGTGACTGACCAGGGCCTAGAAGAGATGCAAACGTGGGCGTGGCAGGTTCATGGGTAGTGAGGGTTGGGGGCTGCTTAGGCAGAGGTGCTGCAAATAATTCCCTGAGGAGGAATGAGGGGACTTTGGGGATGGTTCTAAGAATCTTGGGATTAAGTGGTCTTGCTAGGTAACATCTGCAGAGGCCCCTTCCTGTCTGTGGCCCTCATGGCAGCTGAGACCTAAGGTCCATACCACCCCCGTGGGAGCCATTTGACCCTGGAGTGGGGACAGGATGGAGGTGGGAGAAGCCTGGGAGATTAGGCAGGGCCCAGACCCTGGAGGCAGAGATGAGGAGTGCCAGAAGACCTCCTGACATCAGCCTCCCCTCCATCTGTGGGTGAGTCTGGCCAGGCCTGCTCAGGGCCTGCAGGGCGGAGGCTGCTCCCCACCCCTCACTCTCCCTGCCCCACCCCTCCCCAGCAAGCACTTCGTTTCACTCCTCCATTCAACAGGGAGCCATGGATTCCCACACCAGACCCTGGGGGTCCAGATGACGGGTGAGACACTACTGCTTGCCAGCAATGAGGTTCTCTCTTGCTTGTTATGAGTTGAAGGAGGGACAAGAGGAGCACTGTGTATAGTGAATATCTGATCTACAAGAGGACTGGCCTTTCTAGGAGGGGATGGAGGGCAGGGGGCAGATGTGAGGGAAGCCAGGACTTGGGATCAGAGGTGAGGCACAGATGCCCTTTCCCCCATCCTGTCCTCTCCAGGGAACAGGCATTTTCTTCAGAAGGGGTTGGACGAGTCCCTTCTGAAGAGCTCTTTGGCTTTCTTGCCAGACCCAGAGCTGACAGGCCTGGCTTACCAGGTGCTTCTGTGACGAGGGTGACACAATGTCTAGGGCTGCGAGGCCAGCTTCCAGGTTCCCCTCGGCACCTCAGCACTCCTTGACTCTTTTTTAAAAATATTTTTTTGAGTTGGAGTCTCACTCTGTCCCCCAGGCTGGAGTGCAATGGCATGCTCACAGTCACAGCAGCCTTGACCTGCTGGGCTCAGGCAATCCTTCCGCCTCAGTCTTCCAAGTAGCTGGAACTACAGTCATGCACAACCACGTCCAGTTGATTTTTTTATTTATTGTAGAGATGAGGTCTCGCCATGCTTCCCAGGCTGGTCTCGAACCCATGGGCTCAGACAATCCTCTTGCCTCTGCTTCCCAAAGTGCTGGGATTATAGGTGTGAGCCACTGTGCCTGACCCACTCCTTAGCCTATTGGCCCTATATGAGTAGCCAGAAATAAACTGCAGAAAAATTCAAGTCCTCTAAACCAGCTCCACCTTCTCCTCCCCAGCAAATGGTCCATCTCTACAATCTCCTTAGCCACTCTTCCCCCGCACCCAGGCCTGCTGGCTGCATAGCTAGTCCTGGAGGGAGAAGGTATGCCCATGACACCCCCTCCAAGGTGTGCTCAAGCTTGGGCTGGCTGCCCCAGTGGCAGCTGGGAAACAGTATGCACCCTCACTGTGGCTGCCCCAGTGGCCCCTGGAGGACAAGGATCTCTGACTGCAGCTGTAATCCTTTCCCAATTCCTGATCCCAGAGATGAAACCCTTCCTGTTCCTACTGCAGCTGCCCTTGGGGTGTCCACGTGAGAGGTGGGAAAGCCACTGGGCTGTGAGGGAAAGTGGGCAGAGCCTTCTCATCTCCGTATCTCTGGTGCCCAGGGCTTTCTTGGGAGGTGGGCATCTAAGCTCCTCATCTTGCTTTACCTGGGCCACACCCTCCCCATCAACATCCTGGCCCAGTCCTTGGAGGACTGAGAAGGACACTGGCTCAGCACTGCCTAAGCTACAGGTACTCCAGAGGCTGCCAGGAGTGCTCAGGAGACTGCTTCCCATGGACACTACCTACAGGTTTAGAGTATCCCAGGATCCCTGAAGACATCAGAGTTGGAAGGGAGCCAGATGTCAACCTACTGAACCCATTCCTGTTGCTGAACCACAGGGGTTGGTGATGTGCTCAGTGTCACCCAACTAGGAGTGGTAGTCAGGGCAGGGCTTTGTGGGCCTTAGCTCTCCTGATTCGCGGCCAGTGATTTGTTCCCTATAACTGATGGCCCTCATGTGGCTTCTAATCTTGTTCTCAAGAAGCCCTTTCTTAGAGCGCATGTGCAGTCTCTGTACCAGCCCTGCCGAGCTCTTTCCTAAGTGGAGACAGAGGAAGAGGACCAGTTGGTGCCCACCGTGTCAGCATCTGCTCATTCCCCATCCAGCCTCTGTTCCTCCTCTCAGCATTGCCGTATTCCTGATCCTTTGCCTTGTCTCACTACAGAGAACCTGCTTGTTACCAGCCCTAATGTGGGGCAACACTCTGCACCTCAGCTATAACCTGTTCTGTTATGATCCCATTGACTCTCCTGACAACAGGGCAGGGAGTTTTCATTGCTGCAGTCCCCATCCTATAAATGAGGAGAGAGGGTCAGAGGGGTTTTGTGATTTGCCGAGGGTCACATGGCTAAAAAGAGGCAGAGTTGGAGGCAACTCCCTCAGGTGCCTTCTCACTGTGGGAGCTTTTCTGTCCTCTCAATAAATCCTGCTTTAAAAAAAAAGAGGGCATACTGGGATTCAGGCCTGGGCCTTCTGCTACAGAGCTTGGGGTCGGAGGGGGCTCCAGCTGGCCTGGCACTGCCCCATCCTCATGGGTGGCTTGAAGTACACAGTCCAGCCATATGTGCCATAAGCCTGGTCACTGATCTTATTTCTATTACTCTCCCCACCTAGCTCCAGGGCTTCTCAAGCTTGTGTGTGTGTAGGTGTGTGTGCACATGTGTGTGGGTGTATGAAGTGGTTCAAGTGCAAAGAAGGAAAACATTTGTCCAATAAAGTATCTCAATCCAATTTCACTAACTTAGAACTTGTGTTTTTTTCAGCAAAGGGACTGAATGCAGTTTCCTTGGAAAGTGGTGGTGGGAGTGAGATTGGAGGGGATGTTTCCATTGGCATGGAGGAACCCTTCTCAAAACACACCCTGGTCCTTTTGATGCACCCTTGGCTTACCAGCATTTTGCGCATTATTTCTAGTGACCTAGGAATCTATGGGCGATGTCTGTCTAACCTAACCTAGGTTCTGTCTTTCTGGTTTCTAAGAGTAATACAGTTGCCTTCCCTTGTTTGTAAGGTAATGTAGGCAGAATGAGGAGGTCTGAGCCCAGCTTCCTGCCATCTGTGTGTGGCAGGAAACTTGTAAGGCATGCATCCTGGATATTAATGGAGCCTGTATGCGTTCTTCAGAGTAGAAGAGAGGCCAGTCCCAACCAGGATCTTTGGCTTTCCTCTGGCAGGAAGAGGCTGCCCTCTCTTGGGTCTCTTCTCTGAACCAGGGTGGAGGCCAGGCAGCCTGAGCCTCGTGAGTACTGCTGGGGCTTGGATCAGAGAGCCAGGGCCCTGTCCTGCCCTCCTCTTCCATTCCTGAGGAGGGCAGGTGGTCTGGCTCCCCCATCCCCTTGTGTTAGAGTTCCATCTCCATCAGGACTGTAGGGGAGACCTGGCCCCACAGTTTGCTCTGAGACCCAGCTCCCTGCCCAGTGAGCTCTGGGGTGGGTGACTGGGAGGTACATGCTGCAGAAACATCTTGCCACCTCTTGGATGTCTCTCCAGAAGCTCAGCCCTGTACTCTGAGGCCAGTTAGGCCTAGGAAGGCCTGCCAGGGGAACCCAGCCCCAGACATCTTCCCTGTGTCTTCGGGGGCAGTGGACAGCTAGAGGGATCCCGCCTGTTACCTCCGGAAGCTCTTCTCGCCCGGAGGCCGGGAACTGGGGCGGGACCCAGGAAGCAGTCCATCTGTCTCCTGGCTGTCCTTCTCTTCCTCTTGAAGAGATTCATCCCCCAGGAAGTCCCCATCGTCCCAGGAGCCCACTGTGCCGTCTGTGGCCTGATAGCGGACCTCCACGCACAGGCTGGTCTGGAGGGGAAGAGGGGGTAGTGAGTGGCTGGCACAGAAGTAGCAATTGTCACCCAGTATATAATACTACACTGTGATGTTTATGAAGTGTTTTATGCCCTTAACTCACTGGAGGATGTCAAGGTGATATTATCTCCCCCCATTCCCATTCTGCAGATGAGAAAACAGAGGCTCCAAAAGACTGACAAGGGCAGACTCTGCTTAATGGATTTGGCTCCAGATCCTGGGCATGAGGCCCTACTTCTCCCTAGTGCCCAGGTGGGGAACCCGGCCTGCACTGGACAGCTGAACCTGGTACAGGGGCGGGTTCTCTGAGTCCACTGTGTACATCATCAAGAGGAGCACGCAGCATCCCTAGGGATGAGGTCACCTTCTCGTCCTCAGAGCCAGGGCTGCCTTCAGGCATGAGGGACAACCTGCCTGAAGTTGGCCTCTTGCGAATGTGACAAAATGAACTGAGTGTGGCCTCAGGAGAGAAGTCCAGGCCTAGGGTCTCTTTAAAGGCATGGAGTCGGCACTTCTTCCTACACACCTGACACCCATCCTTTCTACCTTGGAGAGAGAGGGGTTTTGGGGGTTGCCCAGGGCTTTCCTGTGGGTGAAAGTAGATCACTAAGCCTGGGTAGGCTTAGTGATGATTGGTCTTCTTACTTTGTGTCCTTGGGCCACTTACCTCCTTGCAGCTCCAGTTTCCTATCAGTCACAGGCAAGACTCATTCTAATCCCTTCCTTAACACACACTGGTGATGGGAGGCCCCCCAGAGGAGGTGACTTGCTTCTGTTCCCCAGACAGGTAGTTCACTCAGTGCTCAGACCTCCCAGTGTCCAGGGTTGGATTTCCCGAGGGAAGGGAGAGGTACACATATTTTCTGAACCCTTACTGTGCTAGACATCATGCTAAGATGCTTTCATGGATACTCGTCTGATCTTCTCAACACTCCAACGCACCCTAACTGACACAGCTGGAGACTAAGTCATTTGCTTAAAGTAACACAGCTAGGAAGTACTGGAGCTGGGAGTTAAGCCCAGGATGCCTGATCCAAGCCCCATATCCTTTCCACTGAGCCTATGAGACCCTTCTAGTATAACCAGGTACATTGTAGGAAAGCAGTGGCCTGGAATTGGAATCCCTGGGTCTCAGTTCTGGTTACTACAAAGGGCCATATATTACATAGGACCCCGGTGTGGGAATATGGTTCATCTCCATTTACACATGGGTAAATTGAGGTCAGAAAATAATAGCTAACAGTATTTTTATATATTTATAGCTTACTATGAGCTTGAGTTTTTTTTTTTTTGTCTGGGTCTCCCTCTGTCACCCAGGCTGGAGTGCAGTGGTACAATCACGGGTCACTACAGCCTCGACCACCTAGGCTCAAGCGATCCTTCTGCCTCAGCATCCCAAGCAGCTGGGACTGCAGGTGAACAACACCATGCCCAGCTAGATTTTAAAAATTTTCTGTAGGATGAAGTCTCGCTATGTTACCCAGGCTGGTCTTGAACACTTGGGCTCAAGCAATTCTCTCACCTCAGCCTGGAATTACAGGCATGGGCCACCATGCCTGGCCGGGCTTGACTGCTCTAAGCACTTTCTGTGTTTTCTTATTTAATCCTCAGAACAACCCTGTGAGGTAGATAATATCATGTTGCTCACTTTGCAGACAAAGTAGCTTGCCCAACTTACCCAGTTAGCGAGTGCTAAACCTAGATTCACACCCAGGGCCATGCTCCTCACCACCAGGCCAACCAACCCGGGAGTGACCATCAAGAGGGCTGATGAGTGGGAGCAGAGCCTGGGGTCAGGGCAGCCTTCTACCTTTCTTCCTTCCTTTGTTGGAACGTGTATTAAGTGCCTCGGACTGTGCATCCTGTGTGTGTGCTCATGCAAAAGTGCTGGGATGCGACAAACAGAATAGAAAGTGAGGCCCCTGCCCTTACAGAACGTCTAGTCTTAGAGAGGAACCAATCAGACATGCCAAGTGAAGCTCTTCCCCTGGAGTGGCCAGCAAGGCTCAGTGTGGCCTTTGGATGATGAGAGATGCCTCTCCAGTGACTCCTGGGCTGGGCCCAAATGGAAGGACCGTTATATAGGTGGAGAAGAGAGGGCACACTCTGGTGGTCCTTCCCTGAGGAGGAGCTGGGCGTCCACTGTGGGACGCCTTGCCATGCCACCATGTTCCCATCAGATGGAGTGGCTCTGGTGGGGTCTGGCCTGAGTCTCCTCTCCTGCCTTGCCTTGAACTACACGAGGAGCACTTCCCAGTGGCCCGATATGGGCAAGTCCAGAAACTCTCTGGGGCACACCCACCTTGATGATAGCATTGTTGTCATCAATCAGCGTGTCGGTCACCTCCACATGGCTCTCCTCTACCACCTTCTGCAGCACCATGCGGAAGGTCCCAATAAGCCTGTGGATGGCAGAGGGGATGTGTTGGTTCCATGGGAGAGGTCTCAGTGAGGAACCATGACGTCCCAAGGGCCATGACTGGTTGAGAAGGAGCCAGACGGGCTTGCTCAGGCTCCAAGCTGGGTTGGAGAAGGTGGCCCAGGGTCTGCGTCTGCTTCTGACCAGGGCAGCATGTCCTACAGTGTAGGGTTGTATGTGTGAGACCCACTTCCCTGGGAGAGCTCACCGGGTTGTGAGCATCCTGGGAGATGGCCAGGCTGGGAGTCTGGGTGTGTGGAATCAGGTTTCAGCTGAATTCCTGCAGAGAAGCTTCCAGATTCTCAGTGTAGACGCTGAGAAGGACCTGGGTCTCCTGGGTGACAAGCAGCTCCTCTGACTCCCACCTCCCTAACCACGACAATGATTTCTAGAACTCACCAACACCACTCACTCATTCATTCCACATCTGCAACCTGGAAGCTCCTAAGGGCAAGAACTCACGTGACTGCAAGGTCCACACATACTCCCAGCTGCACAGCAGGGGAGAGGCAGCAAGATTCTGGGGTTAGGAGCACAGTCTTGGAGTCAGAAAGATGAGGATTTGAAACCCAGGTCTGACTTTTTTTTGAGGTAGTGTCTCACTCTGTTGTCCAGGATGGAGTGCAGTGGTACAATCATGGCTCACTGCAACCTTGACCTCCTGGGCTCAGGCAATCCTTCTACCTCAGCCTGGACTACAGACTTGAACTACAGGTGCATGCCACCACGCCCATCTAATTTTTTGACTTTTTTTTTTTTTTTTTTGTAGAGACAAAGTCTTGCTATGTTACCCATGTCTCAAACTCCTGGGTTCAAGTAATCCTCCTGGCTTGACCT
This sequence comes from Carlito syrichta, assembly GCF_000164805.1. Classification (NCBI taxonomy): domain Eukaryota; kingdom Metazoa; phylum Chordata; class Mammalia; order Primates; family Tarsiidae; genus Carlito; species Carlito syrichta. The sequence continues at coordinate 301,531 of NW_007052065.1, read as the reverse complement.
CCCAAATTGCTAGGATTATAGGCATGAGGCACCATCCCCGTCCCAGATCTGACATTTACTAGCGAGCTATCTGCTTCCTGGGCAACTTCCTTAAGTACTCTCAGTCTTGGTTTTTTCACAAGATGAGCTAATAACTCCTACTTCCAAGACTTGCTGCTGAAGGACTAAATGAGATACTCTTTTCAGGCTCTTATTAGAGTTCTCCTGACACAGCCCACCCCCATAGCAGTCCCATCGCTATTCACGTGGCGCCTCAAGGCTGTGAGTCTCTCAAGGGCATGACTGGCCTCTGTTCAGCCTCTATTTGATATTTCCGGTACACTAGAGATCTCCATATCTGCTGACTGAGTTGATGAACAACAGTAGGTGCCCAATAAATGCTGATGGAGTTAACTTGAATCCCATTTCACCCCATGGTTAGAAGGTTTGCTCTGGGAGTGAATAGGGTACTGTTCTCACATGGTGTTTCCACATGGGGTAGATTAAAACACATACACCATTCCTAGTGGAAGGGGCAGAGAGTTAAGGAAGCATCCACAGCATGTGAGAGATGGAAGGAAGCTTGAGGATTGTCTGGTGATGCCCATGATTTATGGAGGAGGACGGTGAGCCCGCAAAAGCAGACAGGACACAACTAATTAATGGCAAGTCTGGGTGAGGTGAGGTATTAGATGAATTCTGACTTAAACAGTCTTTTTTTCTTTTTTTTAAAGCCGTGATCTCATTCTGTTGCTAAGGTTGGAGTGCAGTGGCATGATCATGGCTCACCACAGCCTCAACTTCCTAGGCTCAGGCAATCCTTCTGCTTCAGCCTCCTGGGTAGCTGGGACTATAGCCGCATGCCACCATGGCCGGCTAATTTTTTAAGGTTTTCTTTTTTTTTTGAGAGATGAGATCTCAATGTGTTGCCCAGGTTGGTCTTGAATTCCTGGACTCCGGCAATCCTCCTGTTTTGGCCTTCCAAAGTGCTGGGATGATAGGCGTGAGCCACCACACTCAGTTGAAAACAGTGATATTTGGTGTCTATACAGCCTGAGGACTGTGGAGAGTGAACACTGATTTTTAAAAAGTCCCTGCCATCTGATGAGGAGAGGACGTGGTGGTAGCAGCCCTGCTGGATGGATATGAAATGCTTCCCTCTGGATCTCAGAGTCCTATCTGCCAGCTTGCCCCACCACCCCAAGGGCAAAACAGTTCACAGTTCTCTTCTACTCTAGTGGCTAATAGGCTTCCAGGCTCTTCTCAGATCAGGCCTGTGAAAGCCTCCTCCCCCCAGCTCAAGGCTGAATAGCTCAGGCAGTGCCACAGAGAGAGAAGAGAGAAGGGCTGAGCAGGGGGCCAGGAGATCTGGGGTTGTTGCCCCTCACTCAGCCTCAATTTGGCCTTTATACAGTGAAGGAGGTGGGTCTGTAGCTTTGGCACTGTGCAGGCATTCTAACAATAAACTATAGGCATGGAAGAGTATGCTGGGCTTTTTGTAGCCTCACGTCTTTTGGTGCTAAATCAGTGGTTCTCAAACTTCAGCATGAACAGAATCACCTGGAGGGCTTGTGAAAACAGAAATGACCGGGGACCCCCTCCATGGACATGGTGGAAAGTGTTTAACTGGTGGGATAGGAGAGGGCAGTGCCAGTTTGTAGTTTTTTTGCCAATTTTTGTGGTGTAAATATTCCTACCACAGCCAATTTCAAGCTTCTAATGTGAAGCCATTGAACTAAGTCTATTGAGTCCACTTCACATCACTGGCCCTACCTGAAAGATGGTGGCGCGCAGTGAGACTCAACACCCTTTAAGGCCAAGAGATTTAATGGGGATGAGC
>NW_007052065.1:232183-299692 GCF_000164805.1 Carlito syrichta | reverse complement strand
GCAGGTTTTATAGAAATTTAAAGCAACCTGTCGGTTATCTATGGTCGGCAGGTGAGGTATTTTGGGATTGGCAGGGGGTTTCGCGGGCGCCGGGAACGGTGGGCTTTGTTGTGGAAGAAGAACCCAGAGAGCCTTGTCCGAGCCTCCATGTTAATTTGTCTGGGCACCCTCTTAGGCGGGAGCGCCATTTTAGGTGGGGGCCACGCCTAGGCTTAGCCTTTGGAGGGGGCGGGTTCCTCGTGGCTGGCTGGCTTTCACTACCCCCTGGAGCTCTGACTCAGTAGATGGGAGGGGGCTGGAGAATGTGTATTTCCAACAAATTTCAGGTAATGCTGATGATGCTGGGGAGACACTTTGAGAACTTCTCTTCTACTGTTACCCCTTGCTAATGGCTACTCAGGCTGCTTTGGCTCCTCTAGGGCCTGCTAAGCACCTGCAGAGTGCTGGGCAATCCGGCACATCTTTCCCCCCACTTTGATGCTCAAGAACAGCCAAGAAAGGTCCCCAAGACCAGCAGAGGTACTGCAATGTGACAAGACACCCCCAGGGGGCAGGATGGAGCTATTCCCTTGCAAGTGCTCTGAGATGCCTCTGGTGCCTTCCAGGCTTAATTTGCCTGAGAGACCCAGAGCTCAGCACTCCTTCTAGGAGAAATATCTGAAATGAGTTTCTTGACAGCTAGACATGCTGGTGACAATGACAGTGATGGTGACAAGGCTCTTACCGCTTCACAGTGGCTCTCACTGCTAGCCATTCGGCTACTTCTTTAATCACACACTGAGTTGAGGTTGGCCTCCCGGAAAATCCCCCACTCCTCATACCCAGGTCCAAGCTCTGTGTCCAGGCAGACTAAATGCCATCTCTGAAGGAAGGCAGTATAGACCGTGGAAAAAGCCTGGACTCTGGAGTCAGACAGATGTGGATTCACCCAGCAGGGTCTAAGGAGGATTCCACCACCTGGCAGCTGTGTGATTCTGACTGTTTCTCGTACCTTTCTGAGCTTTGCTTTTTCATCTTCCAAAGGAAGTGACACTGTTTGTTTCACTGGTCAGTGGTGAGGAGACTGCTCATGTGAGATCCCTCTAATACTGCTGGAACTCAGACACCAGCCCCTCCACCCTCCCTAATGTTGTGTGGGCTTGCCACCTTGAGTGCCCATGCAGGGCTGGTCTCCTTTGCAATATGGGCTCTGGGGGCAGACCCAGGCTGTCCCCACCCTTTCATTTCTGCACAGCCTACAGAGTCAGGGCCTGGCTGTGACCCTGAGGGTGGGACTGTGGTGCTAGGAGTTTGCATGGTCAAAGAAATCAACTTGCCACATTCCCAGAGGGTGGCTTAGATCCCCAAAAATTGGCCCCCCACCATCCCAAATAAAAATAAAACATTGCATTCTTTGAAATGGGCAATTGATATTATCTTAGTCTTTTGTAAAGTATAAAGGAAATTATTTTTTGGTCGGGCGAGGTGACTCAGCCTGTAATCCCAGCACTTTGGGAGGCTGAGGTAAGAGGATTGCCTGAGCCTTGGGGTTCAAGACCAGTCTGGGTAACATGATGAGACCTCGTCTCTACAATAAATCACAAAAAAACTAGCTAGGTGTGGTGGCGTGCATCTGTAGTTCCAGCTATTTGGAAGGCTAAGGCAGAAGGATCATTGAAGCCCAGCAGGTCGAGGCTGCGGTGGCCATGAGTGTACCACTGCACTCCAGCCTGGGTGACAAGAGTGAGATTCCAACTCAAAAAAAAGAGAAAAGTTATTATTTTTAAAAATAAAACTTTGCTCTTTTTACAGGCCTGGAACATAGCATCTAAGCAAAAAATAGTGCTTGTCATGAAAGCTCAGTTTCAAAACAAGGGGCCCCTCAGCCCCTCCTCCATAGACTTTCTCTGGGGAAGAAACTGGAACTGGAAGGGCAGGGAAAACACTTGACTCTGGTCCCTTTGGCGTCCCCTGAGGTGACCTGCCCACTCCAGGTGCCCTTTGTACAGCCTGGCTACAATAGAGCCTCACTCCTCTGCATGGTTCAGCATGGAGTCACTGCCTGGGAGGGTGGGACCTGGAATAATTGTGGAAAGGTGGGTTCACATGTCCCTTGGACAGTTGGGACATTTCCGTAGAAATGGAGGCATGAGGCTGTTTGTCCTGTGGGAAGGAAAACTGGTCCAGGGGTCAGAAGGCCTGTACGTGGCTCTGTCCAGCAAACGCTGTGTGACCCTGGATGAGAACCCTCTCTGGGCCTCAGTTTTCCAAGGCTGTTAGGTGAAGGAGTTGGGGCCACCCCCAACCCTCTGACAGCTTGCCTTATGTGGCCATCCTGGTCATCCATCACAAAGAAGGTACTCCTCACAAGAGGTGCGCTGGACCTATGAGGGCTTGGGCAGGCTGGCCAGGGCTAGGATTCCCAGGTAATTAGCCAGGAGGGAGGAGGCCTCAGGCATAGAGACAGACCCACAGACTGACTACAATAAAGCAGCAACTGGGCACCAGATTCCTGTCAATAATTCATGACTTTCCCCTGGGAGCCGGTGTCAGGTGCCTTAGGCCTGGCAGGGCCTCTACTGCTCTCCTGGCTTCTGAATTATTCAGGGGCCTCTGGCATCCTCAGTAGCCTGGGAGCTGGCAGCTGGGCCAGGCCATTGCCCCTCAAAAGTTCCAGATAGGCAGAGCTGGACACACAAGTTTCTCTGAACCCAACACCCTGTCCTCATGGAGAAACTCAAGGTTCCTGAAAAGAGGTCTTTGTTCCAGGCTGGGTTAGCAGACCTGGGGTCTCCTGGTCTCTGACTAGAATGCTTCCTTCCTTCATACCACGTCTCCTCCTCCTGCAGTCCCTAAAACCACTGAATGGGGGACAAGCTTCCAAGCTGTTCTCTGCTTCTAGGACAAGTCCCTCTCTCCGAGATAGTAGTGATGGGATCAGGCTCACAGGTTCCATTTCTCACACACTCCTCTTTTACCTCAGGTTCCCCTGAAAACCTCAGTCACGTGATGTTGACCCCCACCCTTGAGTGCCCTGAGCTCTTCAGAGAAGAAGAGCCACTGTGATTCCTGCTAGCAAGCTCTCCCACACTATGTACCCTCTGCCTCCTAACTCCACAGGGGCATTTATTCATTCTTTCATTCCACATATTAATCAGGGGCCTGCTGTGTTCCAGGCACCATCCTCCATAGTGGGTATGGCTTTGCTGGTGGCTAAGCCTACTGCAAAGAGAGGCTCCCCTTCTGCTCGGCCACCCCATGAGGAGCCTGGGGATTGAGCTGGGCCACGAGGGGGTTAGAGGGTGGTGGCCTCACAGTCCCTCTGGCCTGGCCCAGGTATACAGTAGGGGGGCTTTCTCTTGGCTTTGGGAAATAGAACCTTAACTCCAGGATTGGAACAAACACCTGTGTTCCACCTGATTTCATTCACCCCCTCCTGCTCTGACCCCCTGGGGTGACCCCCCATGTGGCCTCCCCTTTCCCATCCTAGCTCTGTAGCCAGCAGTACCCTGGACATTCTCTAGGCTTCTGAGAAAAAGGCAGGACTCTCTCCTACCAGACCCAAAGCCTCCTCTTGTGGGGTTTTCTGCCTTTTCTTAGGTGGGAGTCAGGGAGGGCAGGAGGGAAGAGTAAGGGGAGAGTTTGGAGCGCAGCTAGCCCCCTTTCTGTCTTCCCTCTTGTTGACATTCAAGAACACCTAATCGAAGACTTAATTTTCAGCATATTCACTGTATAGTAGTAAATCTCCCAAACAATTCCCAAATACTTCTGATTTGCTTATAGCAGGAGTTTCGATGAGTTTCTTGGTTTCCAGCATTTCTGTGGTTGCTCTGGTAGTCCCTATTGTAAATGATTTAACAATCTCTTCCATGGTCTCAATTTCCACCATCGCTGCTTAAATACTCTGGTTTCAGGAAACTGGATTAGGAAGAGGAGGCAGAAAATATCCATCCTAGCCCCAGCTTTACCACTATCTATCCCTGTGACCTCAGGATCCCCTTTGAGACTCAGTGTCCCCTCCTGAACAGAGAGGGTTGCACTGGCTCCATTGTGAAGCTCATGGATGCTCTGACATTTATGCGTGGGTTCCTTCTGGGTCCTTGGATGCCCTTCCTGGTGCTCACCTTCTGAGTCTGCTTCCCTCACCCCCACATTCACTTGGTCTGTGGGTGGGCTGTTCTCTTTTACTGTTTCTCCTATCCTCATAGGTCACCCAGTATCTCACCTCAGGGAAGAAAACTGTGCATCATCTTGGGGACCCCTGGTAGGATGTTTCTCATCAACCTTTCTTGTAAATGTCAAAGACAGCTGCCAGTGTGATACCCTGAGAAGGAAAAGGAGGACTCTGGGCCCTAAACCTCTTCCCTGTAACCCTGCCAGGGTTATCCCTTACTCAGATGACATCTTGAGGGCTTCTATCCCTTACTCAGATGACATCTTGAGGGCTTCTAATAAAACCCCAAGCTCACAGAATCAGAGATTCCTTGGAGCCCATGTGGAAGGTTCTTCCTGACTCAAAAATCCCCTCTACAACATGGTCCACTCTCTGCTTACCCTCCCCCAGTGGTGGGAGCTCACACTTCCTGAGACAGCAAATTGGTTGAAGAGCTCTGGCTAGCTTTCAGCTGTCTACTGTCTCCCAGCAATGCAGCCTGGTCCTTATCCTGCTTCTAGGCACACACTTCTTTTTCTTCTTCCTGTGGCAGAAAACCTTCTTGGGAGAAAGGGACTGCATCTTAATCTCTCATCTTAGCACCTTCAGTGATGAGCACAGTGTCTGCCTGGTACAAAGAACATTCAGAACATTCACACCTGGAATCTCAGTTGATGTTTTGATTTGCTTAGTTGATATTTGATGAATAACTGGGAGAATGGATGGAAGGATGGATGGGTGGAAGGATGAATAGATGGATGGGTGATGGGATGGATGAAAGGATTGGTGAATGGATGGATGGAAGAATGGATGGTTGGATGAAAGGATGAGTAGACAGAAGAATGAATCAGTGGATGAATGGAAGGATAGAAGGATGGGTGAAAGGATGGATAGAAGAATGAGTGGATGGATAAATAAATCAATGGGTGGATGGAGGAATGGAAGGATGGATGATGTGTTCTTCAGATTTTCTTCTTCAGACTCTCATGCACTTGTAAGATAAGACTTGAAGTCCTTTTCCTCCTGGAAACGATAGATGGCACCTACTAGAATTCTCTGCAACCAGTATGAGAACAGTGAAACCCTTGTCTCTCCTGCTCAGATCAGAGGTGCTCAACTTCTATCAATATGACCTAGGATTAGTTCAGCTTTTGTTTGTAGTTTCCTCCCACTGTGAGTCATACTGAACCCTCAGTGAGCTAATACCTCCATACCTTCTTGAATACATTGTAGTTCAGCCATGATTCCATCTAGCATGTATAAGAGCAATTGATTTCTTTTAGAGGTGGGGTCTTGCTGTGATGCCTAGACTGGAATGCAGTGGCCATTCGCAGGCATATTCATAGTTCCTCCTTGAATTTCTGGGCTCAGGTGATCCTCCTGTCTCAGCCTCTTGAGTTGCTGGCATGACAGACCTCCAACACCATGCCTGACTGTGATTTTTGAAGCCGAGACAGGACTTTATATTTCCTATGGTTAACTATCATTCCAAACTATTGAAATTCTGGATTCTGATTGTCACCCAGAGAAGAATAAGAACTACTTTTATTGAACACCTTGTGGTGATAATACTCACGTGGGAGGTGCACTTCATCTTCAGAATTAAAGTTTCTTGAGGGTGGCACCTTGCTCTCTCCAGCACCTAGTCCTGTGCCTGATACACAGTAGGCACACAGTAAACACTTGCTGAATGAATGAATGAACATCTATTTCATTTCATTCTCATAGCTGCCCTTGAGGTAAATACTCACCCTTTTCACATGTGAGTACAATGAACTCAGAGAGGTTATGTAACCTACCCAGGGTCTGCCACACAGTAGATGACTGACCTGGTGATCTTAAACCACTATACCAACTGTCTCTCACCTCCTGTGTGGCAAGTTTGCCCTAAGGCTTCAGAAGATCTCTTGGAAGACCTCATCGACCCTTCTGCTTTTAACCTCTGATGAGTATCTGTCCCCCAGAATGGCATGAGGGGACACTTAAAGAAGGGGACAGGAAGCTTTGATGGGGCTGAGGACAGGAGTTGTGAACAGGAAGGTGGAGTGTTCTTGGCTGACAATGATTGGGAGGGCTGAGGGATTGTGAGGACAACATGAGGGATAAGGTTGGGGATCAAAGACCAACCCAAGACTCTTCGACCCTTGAAGATCAATCCAGGGCAGGTTAGGGGTGCAGGTCCCCTCTTTGAACTCAAAAGAGAGGGGAGCCAAAGGGCAGGCCAGATTCCTAACCCTTCCAGGCCCCTATCCACACTTACTTGTTGCTGAAGACTTTGCTGTAGTTGAAAATCTGAATCTCAAGCATCTCATTCCTGTCGATGCTGCTGGCCACTGGCCACCGGAATGTCTGGGGAGAGAGGGACAAGTGTGGTCTCGGTGGTTATAATAGGCAGGTGCAATGAGGAGTAGCAGGGGAATCTCTGCTAGGGGCCTCCAACCACCAGGGTGGCCCCTCGCATGAGCCAATGCTCCCAAGGGACAGAACATTCAGAGCATTCACACCTGGAATCTCATTTAATTCGGTTGACCATGATGTAGAGTGGGTGTTGTTGCCCATTCCTCTTTCTTTCTTTTTTTTTTTTTGAGTTGGAGTCTCACTCTCTTGCCCAGACTGGAGGGCAGTGGTATGCTCACAGCCACTGCAGCCTGTACCTGCTGGTCTCAGGTGGTCCTTCTGCCTTAGCCTTCCAAGTAGCTAAAACTACAGGCACGTGCCAACAGGCCCCAGCTAATTTTTTGATTTATTGTAGAGATGAGGTATTGCCAAATTTCCCAGGCTGGTCTGGAATCTGTGGGTTCAGGCAATCCTCTCACCTCAGCCTCTCAAAGTGCTGGGATTATAGGTGTGAGCCACCATGCCCAGCCTCCCACTCCTCCCTCAAAGATGGTGCTCAATGTGGAGAGGTTGGGTGACCTGCCCAAGATCCTATGGTAAGTGAAGAAACTTGGATCTAACCAGAATGTCTGACTCCCCTGCAGTGCTCCTTCCGCTGCCGCCCGACTCCTGGAGAGGCTTGTGGGTGGCTGGTACAACCAGGGTATGGCCAGGCCCCGGGGTCACAGCAAAGACTGTGGGTTGTGAGCCTGGATTTTGGTGTTCTGAATGGAATTGTGAGCTCCCAGCCCTCTCTCACCAGAATTGCTCTGACCAGTGCAAGCTCTAACCCAAACTCCCTTGTCCAGGTCAAATTACCCTCACTCTGGTAGTATTAAATTTGGGGACAGGTTTTGGTTGTTTAGTGTTATTAGGTCCAGGTTCACAACCTGTCCCCAACTCACTGTTTCTAGATTCACCCTTACCAGTTTTATCTTGCTTCCTTCCTAAATCAATAATAATGACGAATAGAAGCTCAAGTGGGATTTTTCCTGATGCCCTAGAAATAGCAACAAGGGCTCAAAATAGAGGCTAAAGCTGGCCAAGTGCCCCATTTCGCAAACAACTGTCCATAGGTAGAGCCAGGCAGCTCCTGTGGGCTTCCTCAAAAGCCCTGCTACCCCCAACCATCCCTACTTACTGAGATGTGAAAAAAGACTGGGGAAAGGAAGAGTAGGAAGAATTCAGTGCTTTTGTGGTACTTCCCTGGAGAAATAGCTCATAGAGATTTGGCACCTGCAAGAAGCCAGCTTGGCATGCAAGTTCTCAGTGGCATCTTCCCTGGAAGTGGACAGGTTAGTCTGCCTGCAAGACTCTTGGGAGAAACACAGAGCACTGCAAGACAAGGAGTCTGGCCTGCCACCATGGGGTGTGACAAGTCTGAGGTTTACACCCTGTGGGTCAAGTAGGGTCGAGTGACAAGGGCTGCCCACCAGGTGGGGTCCTCAGCACAGATAAGGTTGTGGGGCTATACCCCAGTGGAGGATCTGGGGTGGGGTGCAGCCAGGTCTCCTAGGTTGGGCTCCATACCATGTGGCAGGCCACTCTTGTCTGCAGGCCTGCCATGCTGGCAGCATCTGGAGCTGGTCAGAGAAGCCATCAGGCCACAAGAAGGTGCCACACCCATGGCAGAGACCAGAAAGCTTTGAGGTTGCTCAAGACGCTGTTGACAGACTGTATCTGGGGATTTTGACAGAGCTAGTAGAAGGCAGTGATTTTCTATTTTTTTTTTTTTGAGTTGGAGCCTCAATCTGTCCCCCAGACTGGAGTGCAGTGGCTGCTCCCGGCCACCACAGCCTCGACTTGCTGGGCTCCGGCGATCCTTCCGCCTCAGCCTTCCAAGTAGCTGGAACTGCAGGCGTGCACTACCATGCCCAGCTAATTATTTGATTTATTGTAGAGATGAGGTTTCGCCTGCCCAGGAGGGTCTCGAACCCGCGGGCTCAGGCAATCCACTCACCTCAGCCTCCCAAAGGCGCGGGATTATAGGCTGAGCCACCAAGCCCGGCTGATTTTCTATTTTTTAGTTTCCTTTTTATAACCCACCAAATTCAGACCACTCAATAGGCCAGTAATAAATCATAATAGTAATAATAGCTGCCATTTATAGAGAACTTTCTATTATGCAGAGGTCTGAAGCTTTGTGTGCACTAATTCTTTTCGTCCTTCCAATAGCCCAAGAAGCTGGTAATGGCTTCTCTGCTTTATGGGCAGAGAAACTCGGGTTCAGAGCAGTCGTATGATTCAGAACACTCTGACAATGGCTGAGCAGGTGCTGGAGAGGAGGTTTCTGGGAGCCCACCCTGCGCTTTCACCATTTCTGAAGCTGGGATTTCATCTCCTAGCCTGGGACTCACAGGGCTGGGGCGCACAAGGCCTGTCAGGAGATGGCCTCTGTAACATTTCCTTTCAGAACTGGCTAAGTCCCAGGGAGGTCCCGACCTGGGCATGTGAGGGAGGAAGGCGCAGAGGAGGGAGAGAGGCCTGGGGGTGGTGTGGGAATGGTGCGGGGTAGGGCCTGGGAAGGGCTTTGGAGGGGAGGCAGGCACCGAAGGAGACGGTGGGCTGAGGGGCTTGGGAGCAGAGGCAGCCCGCAGGCCCACAGGCCTCATTAAGCAGCCTCTGCTCCAGCTTCTGGATGCCGCTGGCAGCTCAGCAGAGTGTGCAGTTTTCTTAATGAAGTTGCTTTTATGGGGCAGCAGGGAAATAAAGCCACTCAGGAAGGCCCAACTCAGCCATGGTGCTGGGGAGAGGGGAGGGCAGCAGAAGCCACCAAGATTTTGGTTTTCCTGGGATGAGAGGGGCAGGGGTGTTTGATCCACCTGAGGGTCTGTGGGTGGGATGTTGACATTGGAAGGAGAGAAGGATCAGGAGGAAGTGGAGATGACCATGGGAGGAGGGCGGGCTGAGGCGAAGGGACCCAGAGAGGAAAACTGTTTGGGGTCCTTGTGTCATGGGCCAGTTTGCTGAGCGAGAGTTGGGGTCAGGGAGGGCTGGGGAAAGAGGGGGCTCCAGGAGACCTGACTGCAGATGAGAATCCAGGGGAGACATAGCTGGTATGTGGTTCTGGTGTCCTTTCAGGAATTTGTCAGCCGGAGGGAGTGCACTGTTTTCAGAAAGGAGCCCACCAAGAGGGACACTAGGAAGTTGATTGAGCAGGCTGGGCCTGGGCAGTCCCTGTGGGAGCCAGAGAGGAGAGTCCTGCTCAGAGGCTCTCAGGGTGAGAGAGAGGACAAAAAGCCCTCACGGAGTCACAGAAGCATCTCTAATCTCTGACTCCCACCCCTCTTACATATTCTTCCCTTTCCTCACTTTTTTACTTCCTCCATTCTCCACCCACACTAGACTTCCCCTCATTTCTCCATTTTCCTTCTCTCTGCTTTCTTCTTACCATGCCCATTTTATCTTTTATCAGTTTCTTTCTCCCCCTGTCTCCCTCTCAGTGGTTCTCAGTTTTGGTTGTGCATTAGAGTCACTTCCAGAAGCTTTTAAAAATCCCAAGGCCTGGACCCTGAGATAGATTAAATAGCACCTTTGAGTGGAGCCCAGGCATTGGTAAGGGGCCTTGCAGAATGTGACTAGCCTCCTGGCCCCAAGGAACAACTCAAGGGCTGGGACTTGGGGTAACTCCTATTCTGCCTCCCTAGAAGCAGAGGCATGGGTTCTGATAAAGTGACTTTTTAGTTTGGATTTTCCTCTATTTTTAATCTCTCCTTCAATAAAAAATTTCAACAGCTCCTCCTCTGCTTCCTGAAATAGGTGAGGATCCCCACTCCCGGTATCCAAAACCTCCCCTTGCAGTGCCCAGATGGCATTTCCAGCCCCGTCTCCCACTGCCAACACCTTCTTTCACATAGTCAGTGTCTAGAACTCTGGATAGGGTAGCCCGTGGGACAAGTGAGGTCCACTCTCTCAGAGCTCTGCACAACATGCCTGCTGGTGGCTTCTCTTAGTTCTTCTAACAACACTGAGGCTTGTACTCATGGAGAATGAAGACATCTGTGGTGTTGTAGAAACTGATTTTGAGTCAGAAGACTTGAGTTCTAGCCCTGGCCCTGCCACTAGTTAGTACTGAGATTTCAGGAAGCTCCTGACCCCTTTCTGTGCCTCAGCCTCCACATCTGTAAAATGGAGTGTCACCTCACACGACTGTTGAGAGCACCAAAGGAGACCACACAGGTGACAGGATTTTTGCAAGTGATAGCACTGCAGAAGTTGTTCAGCTTAGTTTTTTACTGTGGGAACTCTGTCCATGTCTGTAGCTGCCTGGCTCCCTGATGCTGTCCTTCTCTCTGCCTTGGCCTATCGATTTCCCATCTCTCTCTCTCTCTCTCTCTCTCTCTCTCTTTCTTTCTCTCTCTTCCTCTCTGAGTTGGATTTTTACTCTGTTACCCAGGTTGGAGTGCAGTGGTGTGATCATAATGATCGTGGCTCATGGTAGCCTCGAACCCCTGGGCTCAGATGATCCTTCCACCTCAGCATCTCAAGTAGCTGGGATAACAAGCGGGTGCCACCATGCCTGGCTACTTTTTTTTTCTTTGTAGAGACAATGTTTCACTATGTTGCCCAGGCTGCTCTAGCAATCCTCCTGCGTCAGCCTCTCAAGATGGCATGAGCCACCGTGCCCGGCCCCCATATCTCTCACTGCATCTTCTCATCCTGATTTCATCTGATTTCATTTGTCAGCATCTCCTTGCTTCTGCTGTTACTTCCTTTCCTCCATTTGAAGTAATACACACACATATGCAGAATATGTAGCAAGACCAGATGAGGGGTTTGGGGGCTTGGGAGCCCTGGGGATTCCTAGTTCACCACAGCTCTCCCCCGACTAAACTGTGGAACTTGTGAACAATTCGATGGAAGGAAAAGGCTTCTGAGGAAGGTTTACACCCAGGTAGCACTTTGTTCTTCTCAGAGCACTTTATACTGGCAACTGAGGCTCACAGCAACATGGCGAAGATGTGCTTCTCACAGGTGGAAAAGTGGAGGCAAGAGTCGCCCGAGGGCAGAGAGTTGGTTAGGGCAGAGGCAGGATGCAAACTCAAGTCTCTAGCTGCTTAGCCCAGGGTCTAATCCACTACACCAGACCCTCTCCTGACACCAGAGAGAATAGATGAGACTGAATCTCAGAGGCTGTGACCATTTTTCCAGGGTGTTAGCAACAAAACATTTATTTATTGAGTGCCAACCCTGTGCACTGGCTATACACTTTACATACGTCATATAATTTAATCTCCACTTTACATATGAGGAAACTGAGGCTCTGAAAGGATTTGCCCAAAATAAGTGGCCAGTAGCTTAGTAGTTGAGATAAGAGTCAGATTTCCCAGGTTTAAATCCTGGCTCTGCCACTTAGCAGCTATGTGATCTTGGGCAAGTTAACTCACCTCTCAGTGTCCTCATTTGTAAAATAGAGATGATGATGCCATTTAAACCCTGGACCCTGGCATAGGTACACACTACAGAAGTCATAATTAGTGTTGCTATTTAAGTGTCTACTTGCCTCCAAAGCTAGCGCTTTCTCTCCAAAGGGAATCTCAACAACTCCTCACATTCATTTTTGCCTTGTGACTTCTCCTTCTATCAAAAGATGTTCTATTTCGCCTCTCCTTGAATTTAGATTGGCCCTTTTTTTTTTTTCATTAATCAGTATTTTTTATTATGGTTTTGTGGGGTACAGTTAAGGGTTAGGTGTACAATGACGTTTCATTCAGGCACCCTGATTGGCCCTTTAACTGGCTTTCACCACTAGAATGCGGCAGAAGTGACCTTGTGTGGCACCTAGACCTAGAAGCTTCCATTTTTGCCCTCTTAGAAGTCAACTGCCATATGAAAATGTCCACCTAGTCCTACTAGAGAGAGGCCACATGGGGAGAGAGGCCATGGAGGGTGAAAGGCCATGAGAAGAAGATACAAAGTGCCCCAGATTGGCAGCCGGCACTTTGGAAGCAGGTGACAGTGCATGGAGCAGAAGAACTGCCCAGCTGAGCCCAGTCAACCCACAGAATCACAGGCAATACTAAAATGTTGATAATTTTAGTCACTGAGTTTCAGGGTGGTTTGTTACACAGCACTATATAACTGTGACATTTTCCATGCTATGAGCCTCTCTCTGTGTCAGATTTGTTGTGTCATCATCAGAGGCAGAACTGGGCTCCATGCCCTGAGCCTTGTCCCACCACCATTCACTGACTCCCTTACTCACTCTCCTTCCCATTGGCCTCAATAACTCCAAGGACAGCCGTTACGGTCACTCTTAGAGCAGTTCAGAGCATGGGCAGAGCTGTCAGGCCCAAGTTTCTGTCTCATTCGCCAAGGTTTTCCTGCACCTGGCACAGGGCCTAGCACATAGTAGGCACTCAGCAAACAGGTCTCAAAATGACTGACTCAACTATAACATAGCTCCTAACTAGTGGTGTGAGCTTGGGCAGGTTAATGAACCTCTCTGTAAGGTGATGATGACACTAACAGTACCTGCTTCTTGGGTTGTTTGTGAGGCTACTCAAGCACTTAGCCTAGAGCCTGGCACAAAATAGCTGTTCAGTCAATATAGTGGTTATTGTATTATTATTAGTTCCAGGAGCTGGGGCAAGGCCTGGCTTTCTTGGTGATGGACACTGCAGGACTGCAGGAGGCTCTGGGGACAGAGGGCACCTCTTGAGCTGGCTAGCACCAGCATGATTCTCTTTCTGCTGCCACAATAGCTACGGGTGGTGTCTTCTATTTCTCAATGCCCTGAAAATCAGCTGCTTAGAGACTGGGCCAAGGAAGTCCGGGGCACCATCCATGATCATAATTCATCTCAGTCCTCAGACACCCCCAGGATGTGTGCCCAGCATTGCTGGTGGATTCAGATAGCAGCTAAGCCAATCACGGCCACCCAGGATGTCATGAGCCAGCAAGCCCCATGCAGGAGCAAACATTTGCTGAACATTTTCTGTGCATCAGGCTCTGTGCATGGCACTGTGCAGAGTGCGGGAATGCAGGGTTGTTTCTCAGTTCTGAGGATGCTCTTGGATAATTCTAGAGATAACACAGACCTACAGTCATAGACTGTGATGGGACTGTTGACAGAATTAAGGTGGTGGGTGTTACAGGTAGAGAAGGAAAAGAGGTCCTCTATTGGGGAGGGGTCCAAGGAGCCCTGGGAGCTGTGACCCAGTTGGCTTGCTCTAAGCTTAGCCCTGGCCTGACTGTTGCTGGCCAGGGCACAGAGTTCTGCTTCCTATCAGCCCCAGGAATCTAGGTCTCCACAGAAAGGCTCCCCTGATGCATGTTGGAGAATGATTGGAATTATGCCCTGCTGTCCACTGACTGGGCCTGGGACCATCCTAAATCATCAAGATAGCACACTTAAAAGGAAAGTCCTCCAAGTTTTGGGGAAAAATTGAGATGTGCTACAAAGCTTTAGGTTGTCATGGAAAAAAACTGTTATGAGGGTTTTAAGACCTAGGTTCAAATCCCAGGCCCACTTGTCCTCCAGCTGGTGGTTTTGGGCCACTCCCTTTCCCACCCAGACCCATTTCTTCAATTGTAAAAGGAGAGGATTAAACTAGATGACCTTTGAAGCTCCTTTAGGCGATCTTGTCTGTGCCTTGCCTGCTTTCTATCTTGCCAGAAAGCTAAAGGCTTCACACACCACCAGCCCTAATGAGCCTTCCAGGTCTGGGCATGGGCCTGAGGTAATAGGTACCAGTTCTAGTGAATGTTCATTCTTTTGTCCATTCTTTCACTCATCCAGATTCTCTGAGCTCCGTGCCAGATCTATGATGACCAGGACAGGTACATTTCTGCCTCCCAGGGGCTCATGGCTCACAACTTCCAGGCACAAGCAGAAGTGGACACATGAGGCCAGTTACCTGGGCTGGTGACTGCTCCCTCCTCTGGGCTCTGAAGGCCCATGGCCCATCCTCGTTTGTACTGGGTTCATTTTCCCACTTGACTGAGACTCTTGAGAACAGGACTAAGTCTTTTCTACTTTGCAAGTGGCCACAGGCCTTGGAATCAAATAGACTTGGGTTCAAATCCTGGTGTGGGGTCTTATCACCCAGGATGACACCAATCCCACAAGTTACAGCGAGTCTAATGCTTGTGTAAAGACTCACTGTCAGCCCATCTTGCCACATACTAAGTGCTCAGTAAACAGCAGCAGTTCTTTTTATTACCACAAATAATACAATTGTTATTCTGGTCTCTCCTATGGGGACTAGTCTCCATAGGGCCCGTATTAGAGCCAAACCAAACTGGCTTGAGGGGGACTCAGGGTGGCCATTCCTGCTTCCCCAGTGCACAAAGTCTGGGACTCTCTTTCTCTCTATTTCTCTCTCTTTTTTCCAGAGTTATAGGTTAAATGTAGGATCTCAGGTTCCAGTCTCTGGGAAAGAAGACACCCCGTCCAGGCTCTGTTTCCAGCCATTGTTGTAGAGAGCATTGTCTTTCTTCCACGGCCATCTCCTCCCCACTCAGGTTCCTAAGTCTGGCCTGCAGCAGCCTCCCCACCCTGTCTGAGCAGAGAAAGGCCCCCCCTTGCTTGGAATCTCAACTGAGGACAGCAGGGAAAATGCTTGTTCTTTTGTCATCTTGCCTCTCTTTAACCTCATGACAGTCCTGTGTGGCTGGTCAAGCAAGTGCCTCCCGTTTTACAGAAGGGGAATCGAAGACCCAAAGTGGTCACCTCAGCAAGGACTTAGCCAGGTTCATGACACCCTGGCCAGTGGGCTTTGTACCTCACTAAACGGGTCCCTGAAGGCCCTGGGCAGTGGAAGGCTGAGAGAAGAGACTATCTGGGGAGCCAAAAGCTCCAGGGGGTTTGGAAGGGTTTGTTTTTCAGGCTAGTTCTGGAACCACTGTTGGGCTGGTTCTTTCAGGAGGCAGCCAGGGAAGATCAGGACTTGTCCACCGTGTCTGTAGAGAGAGGCTAAAACCTGGGTCTAGCTCTAGCCTCTCTTTAGGACTGGGTTGACCCAGGCCTTTTGGGCCCTCTCTGAGCAGGAGGTGGCAGGGTGGCCTCCTAGCTTTGTGGGATGTACACTGCTGACCTGTGGTGGCCAGGCTGTGGGTTCACTTCTCAGTGAGCGAAATGGAAGCAGGGGCCCTGGAGAGACCCCAACAAGGGTGTTGCAGGGACGTGGGAGTCAGGCCCTGGAGTAGCTTTCTATTACACATCCAGAGATGGCTTATCATCTCTTCCACATGTGGGCTCGGAAACCTGGCATGACCACTTTCAGTTCTGTCATCTGATGAAAGATTCTTACCCCTGGAGCCTGACTGTATCACCTGTGGATTACTATGGAGTTTGGATGGAAGAGTCATTGCTCAATGTGACTGCTGGGGGCTATCATGATTTACTGAGAGGGGCTCCCAAGTGGAAGTGTGGAATGACCTGAGCACTGCAATTCATTTTGCAACCTTGCCCCCCACCCTGCTAAGTGTCAGTGCTTTGCAGGTGTGGCAGCCAGAAACTTCCCTTTTCCCCCAGGGGGCGAGTAGCACTTTCCTCGGCTGAGAACCTCTTCTCTCATTTTGTGGCCTGTTCTTTGATCCTAGGTCACGTGCCTCTGCTTCTGCCGCCTCCTGGTTTCTCCACACTGACTCTGCTATCCCATACCTAAGCTTCTGTATGGGACATCATGGGTTGTCGAGCCCGGGTTCCTCCCTCTGGGGCATCTATAACTTGAATCTGGCACATATTAGATGCTCAGAATGTGGTCCCCTGCTCAGGACCGGCAGAGATGGACTCTCCATCTGACCTAGCTTGAGCAGCGTTGGGAAGAGGGAGGACACGGTGATTAACTTTGAATGTTATGTATACCTGTGGCTCAGGTGTCCTGAGGTGCAGTGCATGGAAAGGGGTGGCAGTGCCCTTGGAGGGGCATCAGGTTGCCCACTGGCTGGAGGCCTGGGCCGGCATGTCCCCTGGGAGTCTTGGGAGGAGGGAGTTGGATGCTACACCTGGTGGATTAGGGGGCAGTGGCCCTGGGAGGCAGGGCTTTGAGAAACTGGGTCAGGCTGCCTGTGTCTTCCCCCAGCCTGCCCCTCCCCTCTCTGGGGCCCTGGCTGAGGAAGTGGGGAGAGGAGAAAGCAGGCTGGGTGGGTAATGGGGCCTCTACAATAGCTGGTTCGTCATATAGTCATGGTTCCACTGTCATTATCTGCCTCATTTTTGTTCATTTCACAAAGATCTTTATACTCATCAATAGCCCCATTTGACAAATGTGTGCCTGAGGATCAGGTTGGGAGTTGCACAGCCAGGAGGGTGAGAAGGTAAGAACAGAACCTTCCTTAGCTCTGAGGATTCACTTTAAATGAGGAACTCAATGGTCCCAGGTAGCAGTGCCCCTGCTGTGGTTGGAGAGGGCACAGCATTGGGCTGTGATGGTCAACAGCTGCTCCTGAGCCCAAGTGGGGAGGCCAAGGCCTTACTTCCGTGCTCTAGCTCTGGGCTTATGAACTTGTCTACACTGTATGGCCCAGTCTCAGGGTGAGGTGGAGATAGCTAGCTCCAAGTGGCCCCTCAGTCTGCCAGCTGCTCAGTCGAATGCCAGCAGCCAGCCTCAAAGGGAACCGTCTGCCATGAGGTCCTTCCCAGCCCAAACACCTGCATGGGACAGGCAAGCCTAGGGAAGGAAGGGTCCACTATTCTAGGGGTCACAACAAAGCTTCCAGTTTGCACCAAGATAGTGACTTAGGACTGCTGGTTCTTGTGCCAAAGTCAATGCTGGAGAAGTTGCAGCAGCAAGAGGAAAATACAGATTCCAGGAAGTAGCAAACAAGTGGATAAGAGAATGTAAGAAACCCAAGGAACCCAAAGGCTGTTTGAGCTGGCATATATGTGTAGATGGAGGCTCCCAGCCTGGGCCAACGGGTGATAGGAAGGGCAGTGAGGACACAGGGAGGAGGAACGCTTTGTAAGTTCTGCTTTTGCCTTGCCCTGGCATTCCCGAGGGACACTTGCCTGCTCTGTTCCTGATAAACAGTGGCAACAGCCATGCTGGGGTGAGGATTGATAAATATAGGTGTTGATAGACAATGGCTCATATCTTCTTTCGTGGAGCTCCCAGGGCAGTTTGCTAAAAACCCAGACTGTCTTCTGTCTCTCTTATTTCCCCTCCATGGTTTGAAGGTGAGACCCTGACTTGTGTGGGATAACCAACAGTGTTTCCATGGTGACTGGGGCTTCCACCCTGGTGCTCATGCCTGCCCTTCTCTTTAACTCCTAGGGAGTCACACAGACTGGCCTTTGATGTGTCCCCAAAACTCACATTGTCGGGCCCTCATATTGAGGCCTACAGTGTCTGTGGGTTCTTTCTCTAGAGGGAGCAAACAGACCCAGACGGGGCAGGAGGCCATCAAGGTGGGTTTGACCTACTATTCTCGGCGCCATCTGCACTCATAGGCCTATGTGCAGAGGCTCCTGGGAGAATCTGGGTGGAGGGGGAGGGGAGACTCCTCCATACCCTCCCCATCACCTCTTCCAGGAAGCAACTGAGAGATGAGGGACTCTGAGCATGCCACTGCCTGGGATTTGGGGCCAGCATAGGCCTGCACGAGGCAGAGAGGCATGCTTGCTGCCCTCTGCGTTCAGGGTTGAAGGAGAGGAGTCCTGGACATCCTACCTCATCAAAGTCAGCCACATCTTCACAGTTCTCCAGGACCCGGGAGTAGAAGGATTGCCCTGCGGAAGGGAGAGGAAACCGGAGTCAGATCTGTTTAGACAAGCTCGAGGTGACCTGCTCAACCCAGGAGTAATCCTAATAGCATTTGACTCACAAACACCCGTCATGAACCATGGAACCTCCTGGCTTGGGCAGCTCTCTCCTGGATGGGGCCAGTCCCCATCTAATCTCTTATCCGACCCTCTCAGCAGCCCCATGTAGTAGGCAGGTCAAAGGCCATTCGCCTCATTTTACGAATGGGGATGCTGAAGCTCAGGAGGGCCTGGGCTGGTCAGAGTGGATATGGGAACAGAACCCAGGGCTCTTTTCTCCACCATGCTGCTTCCCCAGTGGCTCTGTTGGCCCCCTCTGCAGCCTCCCCTACAGCTCTGCTAGTGGCCCAGGGCCCTGCTGCCCTGATGGAAGCCTGGTCCTGAGGACACACCCCCTGCCTGCTGACAGGGGTCTGCAAAGTCCAGCCTCCTAACCCAGTCACAGAAGGAGGCTGGGCTTCTACCCAACCCAGGCCCTGGGTCAACCGGTCAGATCCCAGACTATCACTCTTTACTTTCTGTCCCTCTCATAATTGTTCATTTCTTCAGGAAACAGAGTGCATGAGATGGACATACTGTCCCAGGTACCCCACCCCAATCCGTGCGCCACCCAGAGGGCATGTCGGGCATACAGGAGTAAAGCTACCCTCTTTTTTAGCCTTCCAGTCTGAATTGACCCAAGCTGCTTGAAGAACCAAATCAGGAGACAGCTGAGGGCAGGTTGAGAGGCTGGGGCTGCAGTGTGTGGAAGAGGACAGGTCACCAGTGCAACGCCACACAATACACTCCCCAAGGTACAATTTTGTCCAAGATACAGGAATGATACAGAGCTCTGGGCATGGTGGCTCACACCTGTAATCCCAGCACTTAGGGAGGCCGAGGCAAGAGGACTGCTTGAGCCTATGGGTTTGAGACCAGCCTGGGCAACATGGTGAGACCTTGTCTCTACTATTAAAAAAAAATTAACTGGGCATGGTGGTGCACACCTGTAGTTCTAGCTACTTGGGAGGCTGAAGTGGAAGGATTGCCTGAGCCCGGCAGGTCAAGGCTGCTGTGGCCATCAGTGTGCTATTGCACTCCAGCCTGGGTGACAGAGTGAGACTCCAACTCAAAAAAAAAAAAAAAAAAAAAAAAAGAGAAAAAGAAAAAGAAAAAAGAAATGGTAGAGAAGAGAGGAGAAATACTATTTTAAAAGTGGGGTGGGGCCACAAGAAAAGGAGTTGTTATTCCTATGAGGAGAAATCCAGAGATAAGAGATGTTTTAAAAATGTATTATTTAGGATTGATTTATTATTCTGTCAATTCCACACCAAAGAAAAAAGGTAGCATATATAATAGAATTCCCTTAACAAACAAAATATCAAAACTCCAATTATGTGCATATATTTCATAAGTGAATAGACAAATATCTCAAACCATCACGAGTGGTTATCCCTGGGGAGGCAGAGTGAGAAGACATTGAAAGCAGCATGCTTTGACTTTGTATATATGCAAATTTGAATTTTTTTCAATGATCATGCTTGAGTTTTGAAATGGAAAGAAAAAGGCTTTTAAATCCCTACCAGCCTAAACCATTTTATAGAAAGGCCATCTCCTGGTTAAAGCCAGTTCCATTTGGGAGTGAGTTTGGGTGGTCACTGATAGGCAGGGCTAAGTACTAGGAGAGAGAACGTGGCAAGCAGGGGATCTGTTGTACTCTCCTCATAGAAAACCCGGGCCCGGGTTCAATGGCTCAGCCTGTAATCCCAGCACTTGGGGAGGCCAAGGTGAGTGAATTGCCTGAGCCCGTGGGTTCGAGACCAGCCCGGGCAACTTGGCAAGTCCTCGTCTCTACAATAAATAAAAAATTAGCCAGTTGCGGTAGTGCGTGCCTGTAGTTCCAGCTACTTGGAAGGTTGAGGCGGAAGGATCGTTGGAGCCCAGCAGGTCAACACTGGGGTGGCCGTGAACTTGCTACTGCACTCCAGTCTGGGCAATTAAGTGAGACTCCAACTCAAAAAAACCCCCAAAACATAAACCAAAACCAACAAAAAAATAAAAACCAGGAGTCTGGGCTTGACTGGCATCAAGCCCAGAAGGGGGTAGAGGAACCACAGCCTCCTTTGACCCTCCCCTGTGATGGGGCTGGAGGCTGGGTGAGGACGGAGGCTCAGCAGAGCAGGCTTGTTCCCCAGGACCCGACCTCTCTCTTCTGGCCTTCGGTGCCTCACATACTTAATAAGAGCTCTCCAGGGTCCTTGTGGCTTTTATGGCCCAAGACCTTGTCTTGGTTCAATACAGGGCTCCCCTCTGACAAGGAGGCTGGGGGCGTGATGTTAGATCCACTGAAACAGAGGAAGGCATGTGTGTATGTGTGTGTTTGGGGGCAGGGGCATGTGGGAGGGAGACTGCACTCCAGATAACAAGGAAAAAGCTATGGTCATAAAATAGAAGCTATATACACAAAAAATAGATGTGAAGCAAACAAGATGAGAGGGAAGGATCTTTAGCACTAGCCAGGGACAAAATAAAACAAAAAACCCACAAGAAAAACCTCAAGAACAAAACCCATGGCAGCCAGGGGAGGAGAGGGAAACATGAGGGATGGCGCCTGGGTTTTGAGCATCCTTAAATTTTTCCCACAGGTAACACGCACTTTAAACTGAGAATCAGGTGAGCATATTTGTGCATTGGGGCTTCCCCAAGGACTTGCTGCTCTGAATAATCAAAGGCCTTTTCATCCTAGAAGATCTTAATGAGCCTCAAATGTGGCCATCCTCTAGGGTCTCCCAGAGTGAAAAACTGAGCAACTCAGTCAGGAGAAGGTAAGGAGGGTCCGAGGTATGTCCAGTAGGTTCAAACGTGCACAAAGAAGCACCGAAGCACAAACCTTTCCCTGCGTGTGTATTTCCCATAGGCTTGTAGGAGAGAAAGTAAAATACAGTGAAATCCGCCATTACAGAATTGACGCATCTGGGCTCTGTTTTGAAATGTGCTAAAACCTTATTGATTGAGACCCTGGGGATTGAGATGTGGTAAATATTCTCAGACAAGATGAGCTAAAATTTACCTCTAGATATTTAAGAAAAGGTTTACTGAAACAAATCAATCCTACAGAAACAGTGGAAAGGTCAATTTATGAAGAAAACAAAATGTCCTTAAGCATTTTTGAAGAGCCATTTTCAAGAAGGTATGTACAAACAGTGGCAGAGTACATTCAAGTGATTCTGTCATATTCACTGGAACAGAACCAGGGACCTTTCTCATCTGTTCCAAGTGATCAGTGGGGATTATTAACCCTATCTCTTGTTTCAAGTTCATTTCCACTAAACATCTACTCCACTCAACATTTGTCTTGTTGACATTTCAGCTTCACTTTAAACATCTTTCAGACAAAGCCATTAAAAATCCCAATATCCAATCGCTTTTCTTGCCACAGGGAAGATTGAGAATAAAGCTTGCAAGAAAATAGCCTCTTCCTGGCATGGAAAGGTTTTTGTGGATCAAGTGAGAAGGAGATTAGAGGGGGAAAATTGAACAGCATCTTCCTTCCTTCCGAGGCAGTTGCTCTTGGGTTAGCTGAACTGCTTGGTTTAAGATGAACTCTTCCCAGAGTCAATAAATGGACTGTGAATAGCAGAATCTGTGCTCCAAATGTAACAAGTGCCATGCCACCAAATATACCCATTTCCAATCAGAGGGCCCAAGAGTCTCAGAAGTAATGTTTTTAAGTCATTTGCCATTTAAAAATATCCACACTGCAGTTACTCCTAGATGGAGAGCTCAGCGCTTGTTTCAGATGTAGGATGGCATGTTAACCTTCCATGTGACATGATTTAAGAGGACAAAATGTCCTATCTGCATAAAATAACTTCCTCTTCCAGACAGTTTGCCCTGCTACAGTCAGAGTTTAGAGAAAGGCAGGCATACAGGGCTGCAGCCGCTAGCCCACGTGTATCCATTCATTTCCACAGGCAGCAAGGAGTCCTCCCCTCCTGGTCTGTGTCAGCACTGCTACTTGACTGTAGCAGAGGGGAGTTGTACAAAGACCATTTGAATCTGGATGATGCCTTTAAGAACTTATTACAATCCAGAAGGGGATGGGTCAGACATGGAAAAGGCTGTTACATAATGCAGAAATTGGTCATTGGCATGCAAAAAGTCTAAATAAAGCGAGAACACAGGAAAAGGAGAAATGACCCTCCATTTAGCAGGTCAAGGAAGGCACTGGTGCTTGAAGACTGGTTGGGGTCGAGAGATGCAGAGGGAATGAGGAGAAGGGAGGAGGAGGGACATCAAGTGAGAGAACAACATGAGACATGCTTGAAGGTGGGCAGCAGAGAGTGGTACAGGAGCTGGACACAGGACAGGGAGTCCCGGTGGGGAAGGGAGCGACAGAAAAGGTCTGCCTGCAGGGAGCAGCCCATCAGAGGAGGACTGAAGCGGGCTGAGGTCCTGAGAGGGCACTAGGTGAGGTGGTGGGTGAAAGGAAAGGAGACGATCCTGAGACTATTTTCAGGGACATCATCGTTTTGCCAGGGCCTAGCTCTCTGGCCTACATTGCAGCGGTGTCTGCCATTACTGTTGTCCCTGTGTGAGTTGAGAAATAGAGCAAAACACTTTGCTGGTGACTCAGGCCTGTCACTGCTATTTCCTTGCATTGCTTAAAATCAGCAAAGTCTCTTTTACGTGCTGCCTGGGATAGAATGAATAGAGCTCAGCAAGCACCCCCATCTCCTCCTGCGACGTGCCCATGTCCCTGTCTCCCCTCTCCCTCTCTTCTTCCATGAGGACTCTGCGGGTGCTGGCCCTGCTGTATCTTCACTCTCCCCTGTTCAGATCAGCCTGTTGCTCTTAAAGGCCAGCTATTCCCACCAAACACCAGGAAGTAGGGTCCCGGCAGGCCTACTCATGGGCTGGGAGCCTGGAGTTGCCCACCGACCCCTGGGGTATCAGAGCCATCGCTTGTTAGCTGGGGTAGCTATTCTGGACTGGCCTATGTCCTGGGACCAGAGGAGGATCAGTAAGAGACTGTTTTGGAGAGAGTTTGGGGAAAGTATCAAGTCCCTTGCCAGCACAGAATGCATAGTATAGAGATTGAGGGTCTTGGGCCAGAATACCTGCGTTCAAATCCCAGCTCCGCCTCTTTGTTAGGTGAGTGCCTTTGATGAAGTCAATTAATTCTCTCTCTTTACTCTAGTTTCCTCATCCATAAAATGCAGGAAGTGGTAGTGTTCAGAAGAGCATCTGGTGCATAGCTCATTATTCAGTAAGAAATGGCTATTATCTTTCTACTAAAGAGAATATGTAGTTACTCCACACTCTCATCAACATTTGGTTATTGTTAGACTTTTACATTTGAGTCATTTTAGTGCTATAGTGAAATACTAGGAGATATAATATCTCTTTGTAATTTTGAGTTTTCATTTCTCTGATGACTAATGATTGTGTTGACCACATTCTACGAAGTGTCTGTTCAAGACTTTTGCCTATTAAGAAAATTGATTATTTGCCTTTTTGTTATAATTTATAGGGATTCTTTACATATTCTGGCTACACAACACTTGTCAGATAAATGTGAATATTTTCATCCTGTGTGTGGCTTGCCTTCTCATGCCTTCTTAAGTGTGTGTGTGTGTGTGTGTGTTGTGTGTGTGTGTGTCTTTTGATGAATAGGAGCCTTCAAATGTAAGATATTCAAATTATCAAGCTTTTAGTGAAATTTATTTCTTATATTTAGTGTGTTAAAATTTTTCTTTAGGCAATATTTGTCTAACCCAAGAATATAGCAAAGGAATTCTGTATTTTCTTCTGGAAGATTATAGCTTTTTTATGTTTAGTTCTCTAAACCACCTTAACTTAATTTTTTGTGGATGGTTTGAAGTAAGAGTTTGAAGTGTATTTCCACTTGCAAATATCTAATTTTTCTAGCTATTTAACATTTTGATTGAAAATCAATTGATTTTATATGTATATGGTTTATTCCTGGATGCTATTTTGTTCAATTGGTCTATATATCTATTCTTAGACCAATGCCACACTTGATTCTTTTAACTTTATAGTTAGTTTTATAATCAAATAAAGTTGACACTTAAACAACACGAGGGCTTGGGGTACTGACCCCTGCCATAGTGAAAATCTGCATACAACTTTTCACTCCCTGCAAACTTAGCTACAAATAGCCTACTGTTTACCAGAAGCTTTAATGATAACATAAACAGTCAATTAACACAGGTTTTTTTGTGTTATATACCATATTCAATAAGTTAAGCTAAAGAAAAGCAAATGTTATTAATAAAATCATAAGGAAGAAAAAAATTCATTTACTCTTCATCATTTGGGAGTGGATCATCACAAAGGTTTTCATTCTTGTTGTCTTCATATTGAGTAGGCTAAGAAAGGAGGAAGATGAGAGGCTGGTCTTGCTGTCTCAGGGGTGGCAGAGGCAAGAAAAAAAGTCAGTAAACAGGTGGACCTGCACAACAAACCTGTGTTGTTCAAGTGTCAACTGTAGTGTAAATCCTTCGATTCTATTCTTTGTTTTCAAGGTTGCTCTGGCTATTCTAGATCCTGTGCATGTCCACTTAAATATTAAAATAGTTTTCACCATGAGAGAGGGATCGGCAGTAGGACACCACCAGGGGAAGTGGTGGGGGGAGCACATAGCATCACTAAGGGTACCTGGTCTTAAGCCAGGGGAAGTGAGGCCTAGTGGGAGGCCCATACTTCACCTGCACATAGACCACTGGTACCTAATCCTGACTTACACCTCACATCTTTAAAATTAAAAAAATTAAATTAAATAAAGGAACGAGTTGCCAATTTTAAAAAATCTATTTTGTTTTGAAAAATAAAATAGTTTTCAATTTCTACAAAATAACCTGTTGTGATTTTTTTTTTACTGGGATTGTATTCAGTCTATAGATAATTTGTGGATAATTGGCATTTTAACAATTCTGAATCTTCCAATCCATAAAAAGTGAATTTTTCATATATTTGGATTTCTTTTATTTCTCTTAGCATTTTTTGTTTTGTTTTTCATGTGAAGGTCTTTTGTGGTTTTGGTGAAATTTATTTTTTGCATATTAATCATATATCCTGAAATCTTGCTAAATTCACTCATTAGCTGAAGTAACTTTTCAATAGATTTCTTAGGATTTTCTACCTAGCCAATTAGATTTTTTTGTGAACAAAGATAGTTTTAATTCTTCCTTTTCAATCCGTATGAGTTTTTTTTTCCTTGCCTTATTGCACTGGCTAGAACTCCAGTACAATGTTGAATAGCAGTGATGAGAGCGGGCAACTTTGCCTTGCTTACTATCTCCATGTTCAATATTTGTGAATTAAATATAATGTTAGCGGGACATTTTTTGCAGTTGCCCCCTATCAGATTGAGGAAGCTCCTTCTATTTTTAGTTTGCTGAGAGTTTTTATCATGAATTGAAGTATTGAATTTTACAAAATACTTTTTCTGCATCTATTGATATAATCATGTTTTTTCTTGTGTTAATATGATAGAATACTTTGATTAACTTTCTAATTTTAAACTAACCCTGTCTTCCTGGGGTAATACTCATTTGTTATGATGTGTTATCTTTTTCATATATTGCTAGTCAGTTGGTTGATATTTTGTTAAACATTTTTACATCTGTATTCCTGAGATATACAGGGCTCTATTTTTCTTTTTATTTAAGGTCTTTGGCAAAGAGAATAAAAAAAATTAAGGTCTTTGTTAAAATGAGCTGTGAAGTGGTCTTCCCTCTATATTTTCTGAAAGAGTTTGTGTAAGATTGGTATTATTTCTTCCTTAAAAGTTTTCTAAAATACACCAGTGAAGCCATCTAGACCTGAAGTTTTCTTTGTGGGAAGAAAACTTTATTACATCATTGTCATTGTTGTTATAAATTCAATTTTTAAAAATAGACGTTGAGCTCTTTAGATTTTCTATTTCTTTTTTGTATCAGTTTTGGTAAGTTGTTTTTCAAAGAATGTGTCCATTTCATCTGATCTGTATGATTTATTGGGATAAATTATTGGTAATATTCTTTTATTTTCCTTTTTAATGTGATGATATCCCTTCTTTCATTCCTGATATTTGTGTTTTCTTGCTTGCTTTCTTGATCAGTCTTTCTAGTGCTTACCTATCTTATTAATTTTTTCAAAGATTTATCTTTTGGCTTTGCTGATTTTCTCTGTTGGCTGTTTTCCATTTCCTTCATTTATTCTCCCTGGGTTTAATTTAGGGGGTGTATATATTTTTATTTATTGGAATATAATTTACATACCATAAAATTTACCCTTTAAAAGTGTACAATTCAGTGATTTTTAGTATATTCACAAGGCTGTGCAACCATCACTGCTATCCAATTTTGGAATATTTTCATCACCCTAGAAGGAAACTCCATAGCTATTAGCAGTCACCCCCCCACTGTCCCCTCCCCCTAGTCTGTGAAAACCACTAATCTACTTTCTGTCTCTATGGATGTGCCTGTTCTGAACACTTCGTGTACATTAATGTACTGCAAAATAATGTTCTGGTCAACAACAGACCACGTATACAATGGTCATCCCAGAAGATTATACTATTGTATTTTGGCTGGTCATCGTGGCTCACGCCTGTAATCCCAGCACTTTGGGAGGCCAAGGTAAGAAGATTGCCTGAGTCCTAGGGTTTGAGACCAGCCTGGACAACTTGGAAAGGCCTCGTCTCTACAATAAATTTAAAAATTACCTGGGTGTGGTGGCATGTACCTGTAGTTTCAGCTACTTGGAAGGCTGAGGTGGAAAGATTACCTGAGCCTTGCTGGTAGAGGCTGCAGAGGCTATGCGTGTGCCACTGCAGTCCAGCCTGGTGACAGAGTGAGACTTTGACTAAAATAATAGTAATAATAATAATGACAATGATAATATATTTTTCTTGTATTTTTTGTATGTTTAGATATGTTTAGGTGCACAAATACTAACTATTATGTTACAATTGCCTACAGTATTCAGTACAGCAACATGCATTCCTGGTTTGTACCCTAGGAGCAATAGGCCTTACTATATAGCTAGGGTGTAGCAGCTTACACCATCTACGTTTGTGTAAGTATGATCTATGATGTTCACACAAGGACAAAGTTGCCTGATGATGCATTATTCAGAATGTAACCCCATCGTTCCATGTACATGACCGTAAATTGAATTAAACAGTATGTGGTCTTTTGTGTCTAGCTTCTTTCATTTAGCATAATATTTTCAAGATGAATTTAATTTGCTCATGGTCTGGTAACTTAAGGCAGAAACCTAAAAAATGAATTTAACACTTTTCTGCTCTAAGAATTTAAGACTATATGTTGCTAGGTTATATTTTCATTACCATTCAGTTAGAAATGTTTTATGGTCTCTTTTGCTTTCTTCTTTGACCATAGGCTATTAAGAAGAGTATTAATTTCCAAGTATTTGGGACTTTTAAATATATCTTCTTATTGATTTCTAGTTGGATTCCCTTGTGGTCAGAAACCATACTCTGTAAGATGTCAGTCTTTTGAAATGTAGTGAGACTTGTCTATTTGTCCATTATGTGGTCTATATTGGTATAATTTGTCTCAGTGTTCTTTGTGTACATGAGGAGGATGCATATTTTTCAGTTTTGGGGTGTGATGTTCTAGAAATGACAATTAGATTAAGGTGGTTGATGGTGTTGTCAAATCTTTTATATTTTTAATGATTTTCTTGTCTATTTGTTTGTGACTATTTCTTATAATAACACTTTTTCCCTACGAAGAACATACCTTGAACTTTATAATAACAGTTGATGGCACACTAGAATGAAGAAATTTAATGCAAAAAGAGTTGTCCATGAAAGCAGCCATTCCTCATGTTTCCTAAGTAGTGCACTCTCTGCAGATTACCAGCAGCTCACAGAGCCAGAATTTGGATATTAGAGAGTCCCTGGGCTCCCACCAAAGAAGCTTGTCCCTTCTGTTTCCCCCATTTCTCTGCTCAGTGGAGCCCCGTGTAACTCCAACCCTTTATCTTCTACAAATCTTATCCCAATATAATTTCTACCTCCACTCATTTATTTCTCCTTAACTCACCCTGTTAACATCCAAGTATATACAGTAGAAACAGGCTTGGGTCAGGAATTCATCTGAGAGGTGGGGACAGGGCAGGAATGATAAATCTCATCTCTCTGCCTCAGCTCAAACCCATACTTCTTCCGGATGCCCACTCAAACTCTGACTTTTCCATGACTTTGCCAACTGATAGCTCTGGATCCCATTTCCCAGACCCTAGCACTGAGGCAGAGAGGGCATGTGGTATTTTCCTTCGAGACTTGGACAGTGCCAGTCACACACTCAACAACTACTGGATCTTAGGTTCCTCCATTACTATGACGGAGGAGCTTGTAGCCTCAGTGATTCCCAAGCATGTAGAGTGTCCACTCTGTGCCAGGGACTGGGCATATAATAAGGCATGATGGGAGGGAGACTCTTTTTACATCCTTACATAGGTTAAAAATATTGTTGAAACTGCAATTCTGACTTTATCTTAAACTTTGGCTTTAAAAAAAGCCAGTGAGTAAAGACTGATCTCTAACTAAGCAAATGAGCCTTTCTGCTTAAAAAAAAAATAAAATAGAAACAAGGACCTTTCTAGAACTGACAGTGAGGAAAGGGATCACTGCCTGGCCCTGCTTGAGTGGCGGGCTGCAGAGGGGCTCCGCAGCTCGCTGTTCAGTTACCCCTGCAGCACCTAAAGGTGGCTTTCCTTCCTCCCACTTTTGCATCAGGTCTGTTCTATGCCAGCCTTGGGCAAGCAGCCAAGAGGCCTGCCCTGGAGGCACCCACCTGGAGGCTGATGGGCCCAGGTGTTTTCACCCCGACATCTCCACATCTGCCAGAATTCCGGGTGTCAGCAACTGGCAGGAAAAATTGGAAAAAATTTTTTATGACATTGATGAGAGAATTAGGAGTTTGGTCACTGACTGAATATTTGATAGTGTTAAGGAATTATTGTTAATTTTTTAGGAGTGGTAAGTATGTGGTCTTTTTTCTTTTATAGCTATGTACGGGATATTTACGGAGGGAATAGTATGGTGTTTGGGATTTTCTTCAAAATAATTTGGCACAGGGGATTAGGATGGGATACAAATGAAACAAGACTGGCTATGAATTGCTAGGAGTCCAGAGGAGTCCAGAGGAGGACCAGCTAAGGCCCTGCATCCCAAATCCCTGGGTCCATGGTGGTGCCCAGGGTGGCAGTCTATTCTACTCCTTTCCAGAGGTGCCCTTGTCTTGCCCCCTTGCTCAGCTTATTCTCCCAGTCTCTGCACTGCTACTTCCATCCCCACTGCCCAGCTGCTGAGGCGCTCGGCCCTCGATCTGCTTACAGCCAGCTTCCTCCTGGCTCCTTGACTGCAGTCCCAAGCTCCAGGATGCTCAACCCAAATCCAGATCTTAGCATCCCATTCGCCTACTAAGAACCTGAGCCTCCCATTCACTTACAAAACAAAGTTCAGTCTCCTCCTCCTGTGACACCAAAGACCCTCGGTGTTTGGCTGCCTGCCCCTGCCTTCCAGCCTTCCCTCCATACTCCCCTGACACATCGCCACACCTCTACATCTGTAGTAGTAGGCTGCATCCAGCCCCTCTGCCTGGAATGGAGTCGTTCGTGGGTTTTGACCCTGCCAACATGCTATGATCCCTCAAAGGCTTCTTAAACACCAGCCCATCCCCACTACCCACTTCTTGCCTTGTCTTCTTGGCTCTAGGGGGCTGACTCTGAGCTGTCTCCTATCTCACTTCCCATTTGCTCTTCTTCCATCTTTCCCTAACTAACCTCAACACCCTCTGGGGCAACTTCCCGACTTTCTGGGCTAAGTGTGTTTCCCTTACCACAAGCTGCCTGTACCTCCCTCCCATAATACTCCTCGCGAGCACAATGACACATGCAATGGCTCTTTCCTCTTGAGGACAGGAACCATGTCTGTCCCATTCTTGGCTGCACCCCCAGAGTCTAGAATAGTGCTTGACACATAGCTGGACCTCAATATTTATCAACTGAATGAATCAAAAAATGAGTAAATAAATGACTGAATACTTGATTTATAAAACACATTAAAATAAAGCTTTTAATAAATTGGAAAAAAATTTTTATGACATTGATGAGAGAATTAGGAATTTTGTCACTGACTGAACATTTGATAGTGTTAAGAAATTATTGTTAATTTTTTAGGAGTGATAAGTATATGGTCTTTTTTCTTTTGTAGCTATGTACGGGATATTTATGGAGGGAATAGTATGGTGTTTGGGATTTTCTTCAAAATAATTTGGCACGGGGGATTAGGATGGGGTACAAATGAAATAAGACTGGCTATGAATTGGTGGTCGCTGGCACTGGATGAGGAGAATATTGGGGTCATTATACTGGTCTCCCCACTCTTGCATATGTTTGAGATTTTTCACATAAAAAATTCAAAATAAAACGATCAGATCCAGAGATGGAGTAGGTGGGAGAGATATAGCTTTCGTGTTTTCAGCAGAGGTGGCTAAGATAACCGAGGCATTGCAATTGAGGGGAAATTATTTGAAAGGCTGTTCTCAAGTACATTTTCAGCAGCATTTTTGCTGAGGGCCTTTGTAGCAGGAGACAGTTTTACAATCATTTCCATTTCATGAGAACGCACTCCTCTCATCAAAGCAGGAAAAGCCTAAGGAATTTTCTATGTGCTCCGCCTGCTGCTTTCTGTGCTGCACAGGCTTGCTCTGGTTGGGGAGGAGGGAACATTCACCACCTGGGGCTTTAGGCGGAGAAGATTTCTCCCCAGAGTGAGGGGCACCTCTGTGTGTCTGTGTGTGTTGAGTGGCACATAGGGGTGGGCGGCACTTCCCTTGGGCCTACAGCGAAAGCACAGAGCTACATCCACAGTCAGCCCTGGGCTGCAGAGGCTGACCTAAGGGTCTCCTCTCTCTGCCTTCAGCGGGGGTAACACCCACCCCACCTCTTCCAAGAGAGGGGGTGCTAGGCTGGATCAGAGTGCACAGGCAGGCATGGCAGGAGCACTCAGGGGTGAGGGTGCTGGGACACTCTGCCCCTTTACCAGGGACAGCAGAGAAGTTCCCAGATAGAACTTGTATTTGTCATCAAGAGGGAGCGCTCCCTCATTTTGGAGGGGAAAATGAATCTAATTTAGAGTCTGAGGTGGTCCCTGGAGCCAGCAGTAGGAGGAATCTTGTCCCCAGTGACCAGGCTGGGACCCAACCCCTCCCCGCTCAGTCACCCACCCGGTCCTGTGCCCCTCTCCTAGCTGGTCTCTCTCTACCCACTTCCCACAGCCTCTGCTCTAGCCATATGGGGTGGCTTCCTGGACCTTGCACTTGGCTGCAATTCTCCTTCTCTGGCCTCTGGTCCTGTCACTCCCTTACCCAGAAAAACCTCGCCTTGCCTTCTGCATGCTCCCTCCTCCCCCGCCCCTGCTCCTCTTCCTTCTATTGAAGTCTTCCCTGATCTCTTCCCTGGCTGTAAGTAAGCTTGCTGTCCACTGAACATCTCTGCAATTTACAACCACCCCTGAGCACACCTTGGCCCTTCTGAATGCTGCATTGCGTTTCTATTACATGCACGTTTCTTCCCCTTCCTCGGATGATGAGACCCTGGTTTGTCCCTTGTCCTGTCCTGTGTGCTGTCACAGAAAGAGTGTGCTCAGTGCAGGGGTGGGTCCATGTCTAGCCCCTCTTGCTTCCCTGCTGTGGGCTGAAGCTGGACTCCCTCACATTTGCTGGAGGATGAGATCAGCCTCTCTCTGCAGCCTCGGAAGATTCTCTGGGCTTGGAGGTTGATAGAGGCAGTGTGAGCTAGGGTTCTTGGTTCTCGGCTCCTGAGGTCTCTTTCAGTCCTTTGATCCCCCTTGGATAGAAAGTTCTGGGTGAGAGCTCACTGTTGGGGAAACTGAGTCAAGGACTGGGAGTGCCACAGTAGAAGAACTTAAATCTCTTAAACAGAGATTACCATTTCTGATCTCTGTCTTGAAGGTGCTCAGAAGTTAGTGCAGTATTCAGAAATGTGGCCAGTTTAAAAAATTCAGTGTACCGTAGCAGAGCTGTGGGAAGAGTCTTCACAGAGGAGGTGGCATACGAGCTGGGCCTTGAAGGATGAACAGAATTAATGGGATTTCTGAAGGTAGAGGGTGGAAGCCATTCCAGGCAGAAAAAATATGATGTCTCAAGGCTTGGAGGTATAAAGGCTTGGCATCTTTGGAGGAATGGCTGAAAGTTCAGGGTAGTGGAACACAGAGGGGTGGAGTTGGCGGTGGGTGGGAGAGAAGGGGTGAGGATGAAAAGGCTGAGGGGGAAGCCTTGCTAGAGCAAACCATTGTGCCAATTCCCAGGCTGAGTGTATTACATGGAAGCCAGATCGAGACTTCAGAGGTCCCCTGCCTTCCGTGGAGACTCCCCAGACCTCGAGTTTTGGTAAGAGGACTCAGGGGATGGAGAGCTGGGGAAGGCAACTCAGCTGGCCCTGGACAGTCTGTCACTTGGTTCCCACAGCCCAGGCTCCAGCCTCTGGAGGCGTACAGGGGCTGAACATGACAAAAGTTTGGACTAGAAGAACTTAGAGGCCCTTCCTATTCTGCATTCCACAGCTCTAGGATTGATGCAGGGAATTATCTCAGGAGTTGAGAAAGGACAAGCCCAAGATTAATACTTCTCTTTGGGTAGCGACCTGCAGTCCAGACCACTCCTTCCCAGACAGCCCTCTCCCAGTTACTCCTGAGATCAGTAGGTCTCTGAGCAAAATGGGACTATTATCTCCCTCTTGTTAGTGGGAAACATTGGCCCTGAGCCCCATGGCCTGCAGGCTCACTGGGGTCCAAGCCTCCTTATGTCTTGTCTGACATAATGGTGCTGAAACTCCTGGATGGCCAGGCTGTGTCTCCTCCCTGCCTCCAACCCAGGGGCCAGGCCTGTGCACAAATCTCAGCATGTTTGGGTAATGCACGGATAGGGCAGGACCTGCTTAGAAAAGGCTGGAGCAGAAAGAGCCGAGAGCTAAGAGCTAGACCAGAGCTGGCCAGGCATGCTGAGTTAGCTCTTGAGGGGGGCTGACTGACTTAGAGACGGTGGGGAAGGAGGGTGGCGGCTGGCAAAACTGCTGTGAGCTCAGCCCACATGGGAATAGTCTACTCCTGCCCGGGCTCCTGCAGAACATCTCAGCAGAAACTTCCACAGAGCAGAGGCCAGGCCCAGCCTGCCTGCTCCTGGCACAGGTCAGAAGCCCTCCAACGTGGTCTCATCTCCCATGTGTATCTCATTCCACGCCCTGTCTACTCACTCCTGACCTATAGAAGATGGAGGCTGAGCTGGAAAGAAGACTCTGCCTGGCTCTCCGGTCTCAGCTCCTGCACCATCTCTGGGCTTAGCTACTACTCCCAAGGAGAATGGGAATGGCTGCCTCACAAACACATCAGCCATCTGAATACTCTTTCCTCAAACTCTTCCACACCCATTGTTTCCTTGAAGCAAACTATTAAGGTGGATGCTATTATCATGCCCATTTTACAGATGAGGAAACTGAAGGTCAGAGAGGTGAAGAAAGTGGTGGGACCCAGGACTTCTGATTCTATGTCTAGAGCGTTTCCCACCATGGCCGACTAGGACTCCTTCCTTAGTGTCTTGTATGGCCCAGCCCAGAAAGTCAAGCTGTGTTTCAGTCAGATGCTCTGGCCTCCCTGGGGCCACTGCCAATGGGCACAGCTCGCCAAAGACTTCTTTACCTATCCTGACATTGAGCTTCACCCAAGGGCTTTGGGGTGCTTGGGGCCAGTGTGTCTCCCTCTGACTGTTCACCAGTCTCTTGTTTCTTCCTGCAGAGTATTTTCTTGGCCACCAGTGGTTGTGTGTGCCAGGAGATGCCGTGGAACATTCTTGAGTGGATTGCTAGTGGTTGGTCTTTTGGGGTGCCTATAGCTGCAGCAGGTGCCTGGCTGAGACATCTCTGGTTGTAATAAAGGACTCTCTGGAAACCTGCTTGCCATCTGCCTAGTCCCAATGCTCGGGCCCCTCCCCAGCAGCTCTGCCTATGGTTACCTCTCGCAAATGTGGAACTTGGAAGTGGATTTCTCCACTCAGTTCAGAGGGCACAGGTTGCAAATAGGTTAATTCCTAGGTGATCAGCTGAGGTTAGACGGCCAGTTTTCCTCCCTGCTCAGAGAAGAAGGTGGTTATTCAATAGACTAGGGTGCTAGCCCCAGGTGGTCCGGGGGGAGATAGAGAGACTCCAGGATTGAGAAACCAGGGTTCTGCAAGCCAGGGCCACCATGCCTTAGCCTCCCATGAATGCCTGGCAGATCTCTCTCCAACCAGGCCTCAGTTTCTCAGCCTGCAGATGGGTCTGCCTAGTACAGCCCGGACTGCCCTGCCATTGCTGCAACAGCATGGCGGTTTGGAGATAAACAGCCAACACTGTGCTATCTCTGGAACTTGGGGCCATGTCTCATAGATGAAAAGACGCACTTGTTTCTAAAGCTAGCACAAGCTGGCAGGTGGCAACCGGAGGGAGATCTAGGGTGCTACAGAGAAAGTAGCCATGGGGTTGGAGCGGGAAGCAACAGGTGGCTTACCTCCTTTCCCCCACCCCGCCCCACTCCCCGCTCTGCCTCTCCCTTTTGCCTGACTTCCTCCTGTGGCAGGGACATTGCCGTTGCCTCTACCATGCCCATTCCTGTAGTCACAGGCTGTGGGACAACCTGAGGCCTCTGAGTGGGTGGTGTGGGCCCACTCTGCTGGAGTGTTGTGGAAATGGCTGCCCATGGTCTCACCTCTCCCTCCCGATAGGTGCAGATGTTGTGTCCAGCTTGGGCCCGAGGCTCGCTTTGTTCTTTGGTATGGTGGGGTTCTCTCAGCTGCTTCTTCATGACCTCACCTCCACCCCCATTCTCAGACCCCCCTCTGGGGAGAAGGGGCCATGTCTAGTGAGTAGCCCCCTGGCTTTAGGTCAAAGGCTGCTCAAGATCCCCTGGCCCACAGCGTTAGGCAGTGCCGGGGAAGAGGGAGAGGCGGGTGAAAAGCAGAGTAAGTTTGGCCCTGTCTTCCCGCTCTTAAAATTCCCAGGGGCTCTCACTGTCTTGGGGGTGAAGTCCAGCCTTGCCTCTTGGCTCTGCCTGGCTCTCTGGCCCCAGCTCCTGTACCCTCTCTGGGCTCCAGCCTCATGGAGCTTCTGCTGATTCCCTCTACCTGCTCAGTCCTCACCTCCTCACCTTGCTCGCTCAGGTTCCAACTGAGTGTTGCTTCCTCCTGGAAGTCTTCCTGGACCACAGTTCCCCAACCTGGTCTAGGGTGCCCCTTCTATAGTGTGCATGCTGTACTCATCTGGATCCTGTCAGTATTACACACCTGTCCTACTTGTCTGCCCACTGGTCTTCCTGCCCCAACCAGATGTGGGCACCTTGAAGCCAGGCCAGGGCTGGGTCACACTCAGCTTTAGTTTCTAGCCTCATCTTAGACACAGCAGATCATGATAAACAGTTGCTGAATACATGAGTGAGAAGAAAGGATAGGAGAGGCCAGAGAGTTCACAGGGTTCCTGCCCATGAGTGGGTCTAAGAGAAGCCAACAGAGTCCCCATTATGCTGGGACCCAGATGACTCTACCAGTCATCCCGAATCTTCCAGGCTCCAGACCCCACCCCCACCCTGTGCCCAAGGAAACCAACCTGCAAGAGATGGAGAAAGAGGAGGAGAGGGCTAAGGATGGCTCCCCAGGGCTGGGCCCTCAGTCCCCCCTCCTTGAGCCCCGGGGTGAGGTCCTCACTTCTGCCTCCCCAGGCAGAGGGCTCTGCATCCTGCCAGGCACTGGCACGTTGG
Source organism: Carlito syrichta (assembly GCF_000164805.1). Lineage (NCBI taxonomy): Eukaryota > Metazoa > Chordata > Mammalia > Primates > Tarsiidae > Carlito > Carlito syrichta. The sequence continues at coordinate 263,653 of NW_007052065.1, read as the reverse complement.
CAAGTGCAAGCAAAGGCAGACATGGAAACACGGAGACCCTGACTTTCCAGAAATCACAATAGCCAGTCAGGCAGGGCCAATGGCTACCTGTGAAAAGCCTCCCTGCACCAGTCCCTGCTAGAACTTTTTCCATCCCTCCTCCCAGCTCTGTCCTGTCCCCGGCAGCCTCCAGAGTATGGGCTGGCTCAGCTCTCAGAGCTAGGGTCTCTTGAAGACAGGGGCTTCCCTACCTCGAAAAGTCACTTTGGCGATGCGATCGCCCCTGCCTCGCAGCTCCGAGACTGTCTTGAGGTGGACGAGCAGGGCCATGCTGGTGTGGAGAGCCTGGCACTGCCAGCAGGAGCAACGGTAAGAAGCTGGCTGGCAGCGCGACTCACACGCCTCCCTCCTCTCCTCTTTCGCCTCCTCCTGAGCCCCCTCTGATGCTGCCCACAGAGACCAAGGCAACCGAGCTGAGCTGCTCCTTCAGCGACTCACAGAGCCTCTCAGCCCTGCTAGCCTCCGCCCCTCCATGCTGTCAGCCCAGCGTGTGTGGATCTATGTTAGTGTGTGTGTGTGTGTGTGTGTGTGTGTGTGTGTGTGTGTGTGTGCGGGCCCGCGGTGTGCACCAGTGTGCAGCCTGGGAGTGCAGGCTGAGTCAGAATTCATTATTCAGCAGCCATCGGCGCCCAGATAAAGCCCTGTCCAGCTTCAGGTGTCTTCTCCCTGCTCCCGGAGGGGAGGCTTCCCTGCTATAAGCCACCTCTGCCATCAGCAGTGGGCAAGAGCTTGGATGAGGTAGGCGTGGAGCACCCCCCATCCATAGGGGAGCTCTCCAAGAAGGGAAGTACTTGCCATTTGGCCCCCTGAGTCTGTGACCCCATAAGGCTGGGCCCTGAGCCCTGCCTTGGGGTCACTCTTTCTAAATCTTGGGAGGTAGGGAGGATGAGGCTGCTGCTCAAGGGGAAATTTAGGACCAAGCCAAGCATGAGGGAGAGGCCTGATTGTGGAGGGAGCAGAGGCTCAGGCATTCCCAGAGCTGTGTTTAAGGGTCCAGGGCACTAACCCAGCTCCAGCCCTGGGCTGGGGATGAACAAGACTGAGGAAGGTGAGACAGGCTGAAGTCTGGTTGCCAGGAAGAAGAGCAGAATTGTCTGGCTTCCTGCTCTAGTCAGCAGCTGGGGGTGGGAAAAGGGATGTCTGTAGTAGAATTTCTAAGGACCAGGGGACAACTGCCACATCCTTTCTTTCAGCAGTATACTCCAAAAGGGGAAGGGACTCTGGAAGCTGTGATCTCTGACCCTGGAACCCGCACCCTTGCTCTTGCCATCTGCTCTTGGCGGAACATCCTCTGCCCCACCCCTGTCTTCTCACCAGGACTCAGCTCAGTGGGTGCTTATTCCTGGGGGTGCCTCTACACCCTCACCAGGCTGGGCTGGGGTCCTCCTCTGTGCCAGTCCTGCCCCTCTCAACTCCCCATTTCCTGGGACTACTCCATTTTCCTCTCCCCCCATTGACCCCAGGGAGACCCCCCCAGAGTCCCACATGGTGTCCTGTGCATAATAGCATGCCCAGTTAATGCTGACAAAATAGAAGGGTGAGCTCAGTGACCTGTCTGAAATGGAGTCTAAACTTTTAAAAAGAAAAATACTAGTTTCATGGCATCTTGACAAGAGGTTACTCCCTTTGAGTTATATAGTCCAAATAACCTGTTGAGTGTTCCAAGAGTCTTCTTCCCTTCTTCTAGATGTTTCCTTAATATTTTGCCCTATTTTCTCTATGCATATTATTTTTCCTTCTCTCTCTTTTCTCCCCCAATTTCTGCTCACTCTTCTCACATTTATCTAACTATACCGAATTTAAAAATATTTTAGAGTATTATATTTACTGAATACAAGTGAATGCCTAAATTAAAAAAAAAATCAAGTAAATTTAATGTCGCTTTGAAAACAATCTAAATTCATTAGTATTTTCCATCCATCAGGTCATCAGGTCATCTGTGTTTGTAAGATTTGGTGGCTCTTGGTAGGAAAAAAAAACTCTTCCCTAGATCCTCAAGAGGTTTTCTCCTGGAAGGGGTGAATTTCATGAGCCCTCTTACAGACCTGTGCATCTTAGGAAAAAGCCCATGAACCTGCTCTAGCCAAGGCATTGAACTTTGCTGAACCTCAGTTTTCACACCTATAAAATGGTAGCAATTCTGTTCGGCAGCTCTTGGCTGAGTCAGCTGGCCCCTATGAAACCTAAGCCAGATGCCACTTTAACATTTCCATTTTCCTGACTATTACCCATTTTGGTAACTCTTAGTGCATGATTTACTAAATGAATGCTTACTGAATTCTTTCCACTGCCAGGTGCTGGAACTCAGAATGAATCTGATACGTTTGGTACCAGACTCCAAGCAGGAGAGACAGATGGACAGGCAAGCAGACAAGTGGAGCACAGGGTGTTGGAGTAGGGACAGCTGGGAAGCCACAACTGGGAGCCAGGAGTGGGTGCCCAACCTCATTGGGGTTGGGATCATTTGGAAAGCCTTTTTGTAGCAGGCAACCCCTGAACTGAGGGCTGCTCTTTTACCAACTTTTACTGATGTTTTTTCTAATTGTAGCACATGTTCCCTAAGGAGAATTTAGAAAAATACAGACATAGCTGCAATTCTAAAAGACGGATGGAGTTTTCTTCCCCAGAATTTGCAAACACTCATTTATCTGCAGCACTTTCCCCACCAGGCCTCAGTCTTCCTGCTTCTTGAGCCTCTTGGAAGCCTGTGACTTCCCTCAATTTCATTGTCATCTGTCAGAGAAAGCCTTTGGAGAATTCTGGTTGCAGCCGCATCCTGTGAACTCATTAGTGTTTATGGTCTTTATCAGTTGCCACTTACAGAGTCAAACTGTGAAGATAACACTTTTCTTCATCAGCATTTGAGGGGAAGAAATGAGACTGGAGACGAAGGGAAACTGCAGGCCTTCTTGGTGATGCCAGCACTGCTGTACAGGGAGCCTGGGGAGCCAGGGTCTGGATCCAAGTCACAGAAAGCTGGTACCTTGAAAACTCCCCACCAGTTACAAACCCAGGGCCCTGGCTCTGTCCTACACATGGCCCAAGGAGAAAGGCACTGGAAACCCAGATGTGAAGGCTCCAAATCGTCATGTGGAGGAAGGCAGTGTTATGCCTTGAGATGGATTGCCTTCTGGGGCACCAAATGCCACCCCTGTAGATTGGAGGGCCAACATGAACTGCGCAATTTGGGACACATGTAAATCACACGCCTGGATTTTTCATGATTTGCTTTTTGCCTTTTACTTATTAAACGATTCCTGTGGAGTAGTTTGAGGGGGAAGATGAGGTGAAAAGGAAGTTCCCCGGGGCAGATTGAAGAAAATTACCCCTTGTCCCGACACACACACAGGCACACACAAACTACAGAGCATGTAGGCAACCACCACGCTGCGTGGGGTCCACTGCAGAGCCGATTCCTGGCGCCCCCACGGAATAGGAGCACCGCGGGCACCCTTGTGGAGGGAGGGAAGGGCGATGGCTCCTGGGACCCTGTGGCCACGCGGGTTCCTGGGCCTGAGTTGCAGTGGGGCAGTTGCTTTCTGCGTGATCTCTAAACTCAAGCCCAGCCTGTCCTTTGCCGCGGGGTCGGTCCATGACAGGTCACCGCAGGCCAGATGCAGCGAGGCCTCCACGCACTCTTGCGCTGACCTCTGAGTCGCTCCACACCCCGGTATGCAGTGCACTGAGAGCAAAGCCCCTGCGAGGGCGACTTAAGGAGTCACCCGGCACAGCACGTGGAGATGGAAGGGCATCTTCAGGGCGCCTCCGTGGGACCGCTGCTGGAAGGGGGAGGGAGAGGGCGCAGCGCCCCGAACGCGGGGACAGCTGGTCCGTCTAGCGTCGCCAGGCGCCGTTGCCAGGTGACCACCGGCTGTTTACCGCAGAGCTGGGCAGGCGCCGGGGCTCGCTGCGCGCTCGCGGCACCCACCATGGCCTCCCGCAGCGCGGGCACCCTGCTGACCGAGTTCAATGCCGCCTACGTGCCCCCCGGCCTCATGCCCGGGTAAGGCTCCCTCCCGCAAGCACCCTCCTCAGTGTCCAAATCCACCCTCTCCACCTTGACTTTGGGGTTGAAGGCATCCCCGGTGCCACATTCGCCCTGGCTCGGTGGCTTCCCGGGTTTCTGCTCTTTCGGAGCAGGCAGGGGCGCTTCCCAGACTCTCCTTGGTAGGAAGTCGGTCCCTGTCGAGGGGACCATCCCAAGATAACCCGGACCTCGCGTGGATGTGATGGGGGAAGGGGGGTGGGGATGGAGCTACGGCGTGGGGTCTGGTGCTTGGAGACGCCGAGGCAGGCAGCCTGGAGCTCTTGGAGAGCCTGAGAGCAGGGCCTGAAAGGGCGGTCTTTCCCGTCGCCAACACTGCGCGGCGCCCAGAATTCGGTCAATAGGAGTGTTTGCTGAATGGAGGGAAGGAAACCAGGCAAGGCAGATGGGCACCTGACTTTGTGGTCGGTCCTTTCACTGATCTCACTTTGTCCTCCCAGGATTATGACTTTGAAAACTTCCCAGCCTCTTGCCCTTAGTGCTTGCTTTGCTTTCAGCATTCTCAAATGCAGGTTACACTACCTTTCTTTTCTCAGGATATTTTCAAACCCCAAATATCTAAGATAAAAGTCTGACTGTTCCCTTCCAATGTGGCCCTTTCTCCTGAAGTGTCCGATATTTCCACTCCCAACCTCCTCTCCTAGGGGGTGAGACTGTCTTATGGCTGCAGAGACTGGGTCTGAGAAGCAATCTGCACAGTATCAGTACATCTGTATAGAATGAATGAATGAATGGAGAGTTCTGCAGTCAGGGGCTCCAAATGGGAGAAAAAAACACATGCTCTCTCCTGCAAACAGAACAGATGGCAAAAGAAAAGAAGTGAATTTTGCATGAAGTTTGGGTTGTTTTGAAGCAGAAAAAGTTAGACATCGGGGGCTGTTTTATATATATATATTATATTATATATAATATAGTATATATATTACTCACTCTGTCGACCATGATTATAGTTCACTACATCCTTGACCTCCTGGGTTCAGGTGACCCTTCCCCTCAACCTCCTGAGTAGCTGGTACTACAGTCGAATACCACCATGCCCAGATAATTTTTGTACTTTTTGTAGAGACGAGGTCTCACTATGTTTCCTAGGCTGGTCTCAAACTCTTGGGCTTAAGCAATCCTCTCACCTCGGCCTCCCAAAGTGCTGGGATTACAGGTGTGAGCCTCTGCCCCCGACTTGGGGCTATAATATTAAAATCATTTCTGTACGCAACTAGAGACTGGTGCTATAGTTTTAATTCAGTCCATTTGTAGACAGGACCTTTCTCTGGGCCTTGATGAGAGCTCAGAAGCCACTCCAATTCCCATTAGACGAGGTTGATTTATCAGGCTCTGGTAATTTCCTGAAGCCCAGGCAGGTGACTTAGCAAAGGTGACTTAGGATTTGCCAACTTTTCATTTGTTTGGGCACTCACTGAATGCTTGGGATGTGCCAATGCGGTGATAAGATGCTGGGAGACAGACACAAACAAGTAGAGGTTGCCCTCGAGGGGCTCTCAGTTTTGTGTGTAAACACATAAGGTTTGGTTCAAATCCATTTTTGCAGCTTTGGATGGTAGTGTTGACACCATGTTCTGGGTGTGTACCATGAGGTTTGGTTTTATACATTGATTTTTTTCCCCCTGAATCCTCTCACAGTCTCCAGTTGGAGCCTTTTCTATCGTCTGACTCCTGGATCATTTCCCATCCACAGGGCAAGGCCTGGTGCCCCTGCACACACTACCTCATGGTTCACCCTCTCTGACTGGTAGGGGTGGCCACTGTTGGTGTCACTTCTCTGCGACTCTCTTGAGCCCTGTCCTGTGGTTGATTTAGAAGTGGCGGTAACAAGAGGATCATGGCTAAGGTTTCAAGCCTGGACTGGGCTAGTTTGAGCAACTGAGCCTGTCTCTGCTGCTTTCTCATTTGGATCTTTCTGGGAAGGATATGCTGTCCTTACAGAGTCCCATCAGCGAGAATGAATTGAGTTGTTTCATGTTTCTGAATCCTACCTCATTGGCAATTTTGTCAAGTTAATGAAAGAATCTAAAATTCCCCACCATACTTGGATAATTATTATTTTGTGTGTCTTTTCAAACATTAATCACAGGATTTTAAAGCACATCCAGTCTCTTCCGACACTCAAATCACCCCCTTTACCAGTTTTAGTCAAAGAGGCAGAGGATAGTGGTGCTGGTGAGGACCTCAGGGATCATGTAGCCCAGCCCCATCCTGCTCCAGATGAGGTCCAGGGGTGCCTGGCCTGACTCCCACCCTGGTGTTGGTGAAGTTGAACTGGTCCCTGCAGCCTGGCAATAACACCATGAGCCCCCAAATATGAGCAACGATGAGCCAGGCAGTGTCCTGGGCCCTTTGCACATTTTTTAATTTTATTTTTTAAAACTTCACGACAACCCACGATGAGTCATGAACAGCTGCCCAAGGTCATTCAGCAAGCAAGTTGCTGAGCCAAGTCTTTGTGACTTCATCACCCCAGCTCACCCCAATGTCTCCTCAGTCTTCATGTGGCCTTTCACACTGCCTTCCTTGATCAGCGGGGTGGGAGTGGTCGACTAAGAGATAGACTTGGAGCCAGCCTGCATAGGTTCGAATCCTGGCTCCATCACCTCCTTACTCTGGGCAAGTTATTTATCCTCTATGCCTCACTTACCTTATCTGTTAAATGGGGATGATAATGGTATGTGGGTTAAAGAGGCTCAAATTGGTTAGTATGCATACAGCCTGGTCCTTGCTAATTGTTATCATTAGTTAGATCCCTACTGTGTCCAAGGTCTCATTCTGGGCACCATGAGGAACATGAGATAGTGAGGACAATGCTGGTCTTCCACTAACTGGTCAGTGGACTCTGTTTGGTCTCTTGCTGTTCCTGAGTGGCACCATTCTCGGGCACCTCATCACAAACAGTGCTTGCCTATGTCTGGCCTGGGTGCTGTAGCTGCATGGGCAGGAACTCCTGGGTCAGAGTTTGGGATTGCAAGGTGATGCAGGGATAAGACTGGTCTCAGCAAGAGTCTGAGCTTCCTGCTTGCCAGGTGGATCTGGGTGGCATCCACCCCTCGTTCTCTGCCTCCCACTACCCCTTACGCGACTATCAGTGTAGACGTATGGCCTGCCGTTATGCCTCCATTCATGCCCAGACTGCTACTGCGTCTGATGCCGGACCTCCCACTCAACGGCTGTCATCAGGAGTGAGATTTGTACCCCAGCCCTCCCTCCATCTGCCTGGAGTGACAACTGGGCCCACATCTGCCACTTAACTGGCCTCACTGACCTCGGGGACCTAAAATCAGTGCATTCCACACTCACCACTGTCAGGAAAGTAGTCCTGCAGAGATGGCTGTGTCCCCGTTCCCAGAATCCCTGTACCACAGACATGCACACCCCATGGTGTGCTGATAAATGTTTAACAATCAGCTCTTTGGAGAAAAAAACTTCGACTGTAGCATTCACCCACATCTGTGATATAAACTCTCCCTCTGAAGCTGATTTCAAGCTGTCAACATGGCGTCCCTGTAGCAGAGTTGGAAAGGAATACGCAGCAGCAGCCCAGCATGTGACACCTCCCCTGTGCAGACACAATGAACGCGAGCGACCTCAGGAGTACAGACAATAGGAACAAGTAATAAACAGTTAGGAAGCAATCAGTTTTGGGTATATACCAGCTTTGCTTGCAACTTGATATAATTTAATTTTTAATACTGGCTTATCTAACACCTGGTTTGAAAAATTCCTAAAAATTTAGCCACTGGCTCCATTGAAGGTGGTGTGACAGTACAAGTTGCCTGCAGCACACCCTGCCTGGACCTGTCATCTTCCCCAGGCCTGTGGCCTCCCTTCCAGGGAAGGAGGGCTGCACGACTCGGGGAAGGAGGCTTTGGGAGTTGCGTTTCCATATCTCCTTCATTTCAACTCAGGCCCTGACAGTGGAGTTGTAGCTCCCAAGACAGGGCAGTGCACCCTGGGGTATGCAACAAAGGTCATCGGTCCAGGAGGACATAGGAGACCCCATGTGTCCAGACATTGGTATTAGAATTTCCAGGGGAGCTTTAACAAATACCTGTGCTCAGGCCCCATCTAGAGATTTTAATGTCATTGGCTGGGCTGGGCCTGGGCATTGGGTGTTCTAAATCCTTCCAGATGATTCTAAGAGGTGACCAGAATGAGCACACTTGTCTGAGAATCTCTATGGCCCTTTGCAATGTAGAGAACTGATAAACCAGCAGGTGTGGGCCTGTTTTCTATGCCTTTTAAAGAAGGGACCCCCATCGTGGGACTTTCCCATCTGTGCCAGTCTCCTTGGGAAACACCCCCCACTGCCTCCAGCTCCTGGTCTGAGGTCTGACTGAAGACTCAGTAGTTACTACTTTCTCTCAGTTCTCATCCCAGCCTGAGAGACCAGAGTGTTGCCTGAAATTCAAGCCCAAAATACAGAAGCAGAAAGCAAATTCGACTGCCCCTCCTGTTCTTCTTTTTCCTTTGGGCCCTGCTTCTGCAGGTCGCTCCCGTTCCTATTCCCCTCAGGAGGTAGCTGGTCTCAGGCACTTAGGGGACCCCTGGACAGTCGCCTGTCTTTCTCTGCTGCAATGTCTTCTCTTCCTGAGGGTTCCTAAGCCACATTATTCCCTCATCCCCTTCTCAGGACCTCTGCCCCAAGGCCAGTCCCATCTCTTTTCTGGAATTCACCTCTGAGCTGTTCAGGGAAGCTGGGGCAGTTTTATAGGTGGATAGCTGGCTGAGGCCTCTTACACAGTGGCAAGGAACTGGGGAGCCCTCTAAGAACAGGAGATAGGGACCTCTGGAGATCTGGGCTTTTTTAACAGGGGCGCACCTTCTCTCTAAAAGAAAGACCAGACCTTTAAAATGTGCCTCCATTTGTCAATTCCATTCAGCAAACATCTACAGAGCATCTACTGTGTGGCGGGAATGCCAGGGCTGCCAATATGAGTAAAACACAGCCCTGGATAAACCCCAGGGAGTTTAGAACTCAGAAAGGAAGCCTGTTCCAAGGGCCCAGATCACTATAATACAACAGAATATTAACCGAGACATGGGAGGATACAAAGAGCCAAGACAGCTCAGTGGGGGTGGGAGGATAGGCTAAGTCATGGAGACTCCATGGAAGAGAAGGCATTTGAGATGGACCTTGAAGGATGGCTAAAACCACAGAGGAGGGTGGGAGGCAGAGCCTTCTGATGGAGAGTGTTGTTTGAGAAAAGGTCTGAGGTGGAAGGGCCAGCAGCACGGGTTTTCACAGCAGCAGGAGGACTCAGGTGGGAGTGGAAAAGCTGAGGTTGGAAAGTGGGTGATGGGCCTGGGGAGATTTCTCTCGGAAGCCCTGTCAAGGAGGGACTGAGCACCCGGCCAACTTGGTCTTGATTCCGCAGGCAAGAGGGAGCCCTTGAAGGTTTTCACCCAGGGGGAGGATCTGCTGAGAACTGTCCTCAGTAGGAGAAGTCGTAGAGAAGAAGATGCCATGTGGAATGGGGGCATGCTGAGTAGTAGCGAGTTAATTCCTTAATAAGCCTACTCATGGGAGTCTCGATGCTCATAGTAATTAATTTTCATGTCAGCTGTGGGGCCGCACAGTGCAATTAAGAGGCAGGGAGTACTGCTCCCTGTGACCACAGTAATCCACAACGGGCTATAGAATCCACATGTGACCATTGCTCAGGGGCCTGGCTTGACACTGCCTCCTGCCTTGCATGGTATACAGCCAGATGGAAGGATGGAAGTGGGGGCTGGATGAAGGATCAGGGAGGAGGTGTGGTGGCACCAGTTAGCACAGACGATGCTGCTATTGGGACTGCTCGATGCCCCACCGTAGAATGTACCATTCCCCTCAGTTCCTCTTCACCCAGGCTTGCCACGAGACCAGAGCACACAGGGTCAGGCTCAAGGCACGTAGTGCAGGTGCATGCAAAGGATGGAGACCTAATTGCCAAGATGTGCCTGCTGAGGTCTCAGTAACATGAACATGCACACACATGTATGTGTGTACACACACACACACACACACACACACACACACACACACACACACACACTTGATTGTGCAGCAAGCCCTGCATGGAATCCAAGCAGAACTCAGGAGGGCTGCGGAGGAGAGGGCTTCTATTCTATTGGGATGCAAATATCGTGGCATTCAGAGAAGGTGGAAAAGTAGGGAGCAGAGGAGGAGTGTGGCAGAGAGCCTGGGGGTGGCGGAAAGCGTCACGAGGACTCATCATGTTTATCTGGCTCCTTTCTTCTGAGGAGCCCGACGCCCCCATGGGTGGGACACTCAGTGCAGGCATGCATGCCATGGATCAGAGCCAAGCTCCTCTGAAGACGGTGCTCTGGGACAGGGTGCCCAGGGCTTCTGGGACTCTCCTTTGGCAGACATTTGTTGAGCACTTGCATTGTGCCAGGTGCTGAGATGACGGCAAGTGCAAGTTAGGGGAGGAGAGAAGTTCATCTGGACCTGAGTCTAAACTGGTAGGACAGTCCTATCAGTGGACATAGGTCCTGGTGTGGGGTGTGCGGTTGGGAAGGAACAGGGAATACTGGCTTTTGGTGAGTGAGTGGCACATCCCCAGGTGGACATGAGGAGAAACGCATTCCAGGCAAAGGCCCAGAGGCCTGTGGAGCGTGTGGGGCCCTGGGGAGTGGGGTAATACTTTCAGGGGCCTGGGCACCTTCAGGGAAGTGGTAAGAGGCAGAGAGATGGCTCTGGCCTCAGTGTGGGTGCAGGCCAGAAGGGGCGATGCTGGGTCTTGGAGACCTGCTAGGAGACTGGGGATTGTCCAGGTGAGCAAAGGAGGTGGCTTGTGTATGGGGGTGGGGGAGGACAGTGGCCAGTGGCTGAGGAGGGGCCTGAGCAGGAGTCAGGGAAAGGTCGGACATGGTGGGTGCTGGAGAAGGGAGGATCCAGGCCACTGATGCCCAGTGTTTGGCCTAGATGGAGGGTGCACGGTGGTGGTGTCCACCAAGGCAGGCACACGCCAGAGGAGGAGAAGGCTAGTCTCAGTCATGCTGAGAGTTAGCATGGCAGGCAAGTCCCGTGTGGGCAGCTGGGGTTATGAGTCTGTTGCCAGGTTGGGGTTGGAGCCCCAGCTCTGGATGTTGTCGGTGTATAGGATATGTTAGGAGTCTGACATGTGTGAGCTCTCCCAGGAGGAATGGATCCCTGAAAAGGGAAGAGGACCCTGGAGCACACCAACACTTAGACGATGAGCAGGAGATGAGCCAGATCCAGGGCCCAAGACCCCTGCTCTGAGCCCCACCTCAGTGAGTTTGCTGATACTCACCCCCGGGATACCCTCGCCCCGTGAGCCTCATTCCTCAAGGAGTTCGCCAATACCCACCCCTGGGATTGGGCCTTCCCTCCCTGCAGGCAACAGCATCGGAGCCCTGGTTATCGTCTGACTTGGGTGGGAGCTGGTTGTGACTTAACCGGCACCAGCGTGGCCCCTCCACACCTGTGCCCTGTGATTCAGTATATACTGAGTGAAGGATGGGCTCACAGGAGGAGGGCTGAGCACTGCATACCTCTGTGCTCCCAGTGCCTAGTGTTGGGTCAGCCCACAGTAGGTTCCCAGTAAAGTAACATTTCACGCCGTCTGACTCTCTTTTTAAAAATGATATGTGTTCAGAGAAGAAAGCAACAAATCCCCCCAAATCCAAATATCCAGAATTCTCCAGAGTTAGCATTTGGTGAACTTTATCCTGGTTTCTCTTTTTGTTTATGTTCAGAGTTAGGACTAGATGGAGGGAGGGATGGATTTGGAGATAGAAAACGGCAATTTTATTAAATGTGGTCATACCATCTTTGCTATTTAAGAATGAAAGTGTGCCATTTAGTCTTACTAGAACTTAACCGAAGAAACTGAAGTCAAATGAAAGGATAAACTTTTTATAAATGTCAGTTTATTCATTTCTAAAGTATTCCTGTAAAGGAGGGAGGGAGGGAGGGAGGGAGGGAGGAAGGGAGAGAGACAGAGAGAGACAGAGAGAGAGAGAGAGAATGAATAAAAATTAGCAAAGGTAGAGTCATTATGTCGTGTTTTTTTTAATGATATATTTCAATTTTTGATGCCATGGGTTGATTCTTAGTAAGTGCACTCCCCCCTGCCCTCCACCCACTCAACCAATTTTGATTTCTTAAATTAGTTTGACTTTGACAGGTTTTATAACATTTGCATTCCGTTCTGCAACTAGCATTCACCTAGTTGCTATTCCTAGTTCTGTACTTAAATAGATATGGTGCTCACCACTGTTCACTCTGACAGAGGTTCTACAGTATGGAGCTGTTTCTCCTCTTTGGAACTGTTTCTTGGCTGGCAGGGTTTTGTCACTGAACACTACTTGCAAAAGAGCCTGTGAGTGCTTTCTCTTTGGAGTTCTTTCATGCTAGGAGAGGGCTGGTTTACATGTGAACAATCACTGGGCTGCTATGATATTCTGGGGTCATGCTCTTCTCTCTGCAGAATGTTGTAGACACTTTAGTTTTTATTTCATTGCTTTCTCATTTTGTGGGGGCCTGGCAGCACCTGGTGACCAGCGTTTCTTGTATTTCCGGAACCACCCTAGAGACAGGATGAAACAGTGAGGGCTGATGTCCGAGGATGGCAGGACCCGGCTGGGGCAGGTCTTTCTCCCCAGGGGTGGAGTCTGTCCATCCACGCCTGAAGGCGTGAAACGGTAGTGTCTGCTTCTGCGCTTCCAGGAAGAGGAGGAGGGTGGGGTGGGCAACAGGCAGCTGATTTCTTCCCTTCGGCTCACGACTCAGATGCTCCTCCTCCTCCACTGCGCAGAACAAGTGAGACACGAAGACAGACCTGGTGCAGAGCACCCTCGGCGTGGGTGGCTCCTCAGGACAAAGGAAGCAGACCTCCCGCTGGCTCGTCTCTGCCACCTCTGGATTCACTGTATCTACATTTTTGTTAGGTTTCAGGAACTCTGCTTGTACCTCTCAGGTTAGGTTTCTTTCCAGATAAGCTTCCCTACTAGTGCAAATGTTGCAGAGACAGTGTGAACCAAGGACACTGGATGTGGCAGTCAAATGACCTTATACACTTTCATTAGAAGTAGAGGTTCACATTTAGGAAATAGGTCTAAAATCAGACAGGGAGGTCAAGGAAAGGGCACGAGTTGAGAGACAAAGGTGGAAGGTGCAGGGTATTCCTTAGAAAGTGATAAGTATAATTAAATACATCAACAGATGTAAAAACAAGAACCACATGATTATATCATTAGATGCAGAAAAAGCTTTTGATAAAATCCAGCATCCCTTCTTGATAAAAACCCTCAAACACCTAGGTATAGAAGGCACATACCTCAAAATGGTAAGTGCCATCTACGATAAACCCACAGCTAACACATTGCTAAACGGACAGAAACTGGAACCATTTCCCCTGAAAACTGGAGCAAGACAACACTGCCCACTCTCAGCCCTCTTGTTCAACATTGTGTTGGAAGTCCTAGCTTGGGCAATTAGAAAAGAGAAGGAAATCAGGGATATCCAAATAGGAAAAGAGGAAGTCAAGTTATCCCTCTTTGTTGATGACATGATCCTATACCTTGAAAATCCAAGAGAATCTGTCAAAAACCTGCTTGCACTGATAAAAGACTTTGGCAAAGTCTCAGGGTACAAAATAAATGTGCAAAAGACAGTTGCATTCCTATACACCAATAACAAGCAGGCAGAGACCAAAATTAAAAGCACAATCCCATTCACAATAGCCACACACACACAAAAAGGAATACCTCAGCATCTTCCTAACCAGAGAAGTGAAAGAACTTTACAATGAGAACTACAAAACGTTGCTCAAAGAAATCCAAGAAGACACAAACAAATGGAAAAATATTCCATTCTCATGGATACGAAGAATCAACATTAAGATGTCTATCTTACCAAAGGCAATCTACAGATTTGATGCAATACCCATTAAATTACCAACATCATTCTTCTCAGAATTGGAAATGACAATACAGAAATTTATATGAAAACATAAACAACCACGAATAGCCAAAATAATCCTTAGCAAAAGAAACAAAGCAGGAGATATCACACTTCCAAACTTCAAACTTTACTATAAGCGTACAGTAATCAAAACAGCCTGGTATTGGTATAAGAACAGGCACATAGATCAATGGAACAGGATAAAGATTCCATAAGCAAAGCCTCAATTCCTCAACCTACTCATCTTTGACAAAGCCTCCAACAACCACCACTGGGGAGAGGAGAACCTATTCAGTAAATGGTGCTGGGAAAACTGGCTGATCACATGCAGAAGATTGAAACAGAACCCCTCCCTATCACCATACACAAAAATTAACTCTAAATGGATCAAAGACCTAAACTTGAAACCTCAAACTATAAGAATCTTAGAAAATGTAGGAGACACCCTTATGGAAACTGGAACTGGCAACCAATTCCTATTCAGAACTCTAAATGCCCATACCTTAAGAAATAAGACAGACAAGTGGGACCTCATCAAACTGATGAGCTTCTGCAAAGCAAAAGAAACCATCAAGAGAGCAGGGAGACAGCCCATAGAATGGGAAAAAATATTTGCCAACTGTATATCTGACAAAGGCCTAACATCTAGGATCTACAAGGAACTCAAATGTGCTGAAAGGAAAAAACAAACAAACAGTCCCAATAAATAGTGGGCAAAAGACATGAACAGACTCTTCTCAAAAGAAGATATATGGGCAGCCAACAGACACATGAAAAAGTGCTCAGCCTCACTCATCATCAGAGAAATGCAAATGAAAACCACATTGAGATACTACCTAACCCAGTAAGAATGGCCATCATTAACAAAACAAACAACAGATGCTGGTGAGGATGTGGAGAAAAAGGAACACTTCTACACTGCTGGTAGGAATGCAAACTAGTGCAACCTCTTTGGAAGACAGTGTGGCGACTTCTGAAAGAACTAGAAATTGACCTTCCATATGACCCAGCAATTCCCCTATTGGGAATATACCCGGAGGAACTCAAATCATTCTACAAAAAAGATACCTGCACACGTATGTTTGCTGCAGCTCCATTCACAATAGCAAAAACATGGAACCAACCATGTTGTCTACCGAAGCTGAACTGGATTAAAAAAAGTGGTATATACACATAATGGAATATTTTGCAGCCATAAAGAAGGACAAACATATGAACTTCGCAACAACTTGAATTGATTTAGAGTTGATCATGTCACAGAAACACAGAACAGAGTACCATATGTTCTCACTCATAAGCAGAACTTGAACAATTATAATACTATAAGAAACTGATTGGCAGTAGTGGGAAACTGTCGGGGAGGGGCGGTGGGATTGGCAGTTGAGGGAAACTGCCAGGGGAGGAGGGGCATACCTCATCAACAAGAGGGCCTGCATAATCAACATTTGTATACCTAACCCTGAATAATGGTACCCCACATCTTTATAATAATAAAAAAGTCAGGAAGTGGAGGGGGAGGAAGGGCCTGTGGAAAGCCAGCAGGTCTCCTGGGATCCTGCAACCTCAGAAATCTCATGCATCTGCCTAGAAGGGAGAAGCCAAGAAGACAGAGACAAGGAAGATGGCAAGGAGGAAGGACTGAGGCCGACAGAAACAGGGAGAGATGGATCAGGGGATGAGGCCTTGGCTAGGCAGGAGAGAAGAGGACTCTGTCTGCTGAAGTCACCAAGGTGACCACAGAGCCTCATAGGAGAGGACAGCAAGGCACTTCCCAGCCCTCCTGTCCTCCCAGGTCATGAGGAGGCCTGACCTTCACTGGGAACCCGAGAGTCCAGCAAGAAGGGCACCGAGGCTGGTGGAGAAGGGTAGGGACCGCCAGGGTCACAGGCAGCACATCCGTGATATCCAGGGACAAGAGAAGTGAGGCTGGACACAGGACTGTGAAAATGGCAGTGGAGACTTTCTGCGGCTGCCAACACCCGGTGCTGTGAGACTCCGGAGAGGCCCCGCTGTGGGGGGTGCGGGGACAGAAACCAGGAAAGGACATGCTTTGTGTGTTCCCTGCCTTGGAAGCGGTGGGAAGAATGCCAGCAGGCACTCTTCTCGGCTTCCTCGCTTCTCCCAAAGATGAAAAGAAGGACACCATGCTATCCAGTTCTAGGCCAGCACCCATTCTATTGGTGAGGAGCCTGAGGCCCAAGGCACAGGGCAAGAACCCGGGGTGGGGGGGTAGAGAGAGGGAGGGGAGGGGAGGAGTTACATCTTGAGAGCTGCAATGGCTCTGCAGGACTCGGGGGTGGGTAGCTAATGAGACTGGAGAGGTAGGGCAGGGTCGGATCACAGATGAACTTGAATACCATGCTAAGGATTGGACTCCAGACATTTCAGTCTGGTGGAAGTGTGGAGAATGGATTGGAGGGGCAGGGGTCTGAGAGCAGTTAGAGCAGTGAGGATGTTATGGCCACAGTCCAGGCACAAGGTGTGTGGCTGAGCCCAAGTGGAGCAGATGGAGCCACAGGACTTGGCGACTGAGGGACACGAGGGAGGTGGATACTCAAGAATCTGACTTGGACAGCCAGACTGTCGGGGAAGGAGGACATGGGAGGTCACGCCCAGGAGATGCCTGAGGGAGATGTCTGGCGAGCAGTTGTATGCAGCAGTCTGGAGCTTGCAGAGAACTTCCAGGCTGAGCTGTAGGCCAGGGGCATCCACACGCAGGTGGGGATCAAGCCATGGTGTGGCTACCATCACCAAAGACAGACCCCAGAGGAAAACCCGCACCTGAGAGGTGGGCAGGGGAGGAGGGTTCTGAGGAGACTGAGAAGGGATGGTCAGAGAGGCGGGTGGACAACAACAGGAAGGAGCAATGGTGTCATCCAAGTCATGAGCAGTGCTTCTAGAAGAGTGAGGTCAGCAGTGCCAGTGCTGCAGGAAGGCCAGCAACTAGAGTGTCCACTGCAAGCAGGAGGGAGGGCACCAGCAAACTCATGAAGAGCGGTGTCAAGGGCATCATGGGCCAGAAGTCAGATTTTGGAGGGTGAGGAGTGAAGGACAAGCTCAGATTGTACTGGAAAGCTTCCATCTTTTCTGTGCCTGCCTCAAGTCCAGAGTCCATGGGTGTTGCTGACTCTCCTCTCGCTTTGCCAAAACAAATCTTTGGCTCTTGGAGCAAGTCACTTAAGCAAGGGTCTCGAGAGTGACCGTATCACCCAAGTCTCCAGAACCTTGGTCAAGGTCTCCAGGCCGCCTGAATGGCACCTTGGGAGGCCGCTGTGTTAGGCGCAAGACAGCAGCCTTCTGAACCCGGGCTTCGGCTACAATGCATCGAATGCCCATCGCCTTTCATTGACTGGGTGCCCGCCCACTTCTTATGTGCTCCCCACTCCCCAGTCAGTTGACTGCAGAATGTCAGCGCTGGGGAAGCCCCTCACATCTTCTGGCCCCTGAGTAAACAGGGTCCCTTGAGGGAGGGTGATTTGCCTGCAGCCTGAAGGGCCCCAGGTGTTCTGGCCTGTGTAAACACCTGAGACCTCTGTGGGAGGAAGAGGCCCAGAGCCCCTTCCGCTCGGCCTTCCCCAAAGTCCCAAGCAGGCCGGTCACCTTCAGAGGCCTCTGAAGGCCAGAGCTGACCGCCGCCCCTCAAGCTCGCCCTGTCTTTGGGGGCGTCCCTCAGAACTGGCCGGAAGCCTTTCATGATCTGTCCCCCTATCCCCACTGCAGGTACCAAGGCCATGTCCCCAGTGTGGCCTTCTCCTTTGGCTCCCCCTATGGCACCGCCACCCTCAAGTACTTCCAGGACCACCGCAATGCAGCCATGGAGAAAAGCCACAGCACCTTCAGCCAGGGCGGCCACTTCCCAACCCTCTTCTCCCCCAGCCCCAGACTGGTGCTCTTGGAGCACGCGCAGGCCTGGGACCGCTGGCTGCACATGCCCAGCTACACTCGCTTCAACCTGGACAGCCACCGCTCTGCCGAGCTCACTCGCTTCTACCAGGTGAGCTGCCTCCTCTCCTGCCTGCCAGCCCCACCATGGGGAGGGGGGAGGAGAGAGATGATGACTGGGAGCCAGGGGAGACTGGGTATCCTCCAGGGCACCTTGCCTTGCTTTTTCAGAGTCCCTGAGCCGGCAGAGAGCCTGGCGGGTATTACTAGGGGGCACAGGGAGGCTCAGGACTCTGCTCCCCTGACCATCTCCCACCCCCAGGGGCTCCCGCTCCTATTCACCCTCACTGCTGGTGGAGCTAGGGGCTTCTGGAACATTCCTGCCCTCTTCGTCTGCCCCCTGTAGTCTCCTGGCCCTGCGGACTCCCACTGACCTCCCTGTTGAGTAAAAGGTCTGAGATTCACCCATGGGATGGCTCTCACATAAGCAAAGGCCCCCCCAATTCCTGCCCCAGCTCCAGGCTGTTGTATTTGCCCACCTGGTGCCCGCTGACCCCTCCCCGCCCCACACGACCCTGAGGCAGCCTCAGCCCCAGTCTGGGCCAGACTGTGCTCAGGGAATCAAGGAGGAGGAAGGGGACCAGCCCACACCTCTGTCCCTATCCTGCTGCACCAGTTAGAAAAGCCTCCCTGGATCTGGTCGAGACACAATTCACAGGCCACGGGTGCACACAAGCAGAACTGGCCCTGGCCCTGTGGTGGGGATGAAGGCTTGTCTCTGTGTAACCCTAGCCTCTCCATCACTTTCTCTTGAAAACCTCCTCCCACTCTCCCATCCTGACTGCAGGGACACAGGCGCCTCTGCCCCAGGATGAGTAAGGCGGCTTCCTAGGGGAGGATGGGCCCATGCCGGCAGCCTCCAAGGAAATGTGGGAATCTCCATGGGTCTGTGAAGGCCTCGCCCCTCCGTCCTGGCTCTTACATGGAACATACCCTGCCTGGGAGAGAAGGAAAGGGGGAGCCAACACCCACACAGCTCACACAGCTCCTGGGTTTTCATGCTTCCAGCTTAGCTGGTAGGGTGGGTGTCATTATCCCCACCAGACAGATGAGGAGCTGAGGCTCAGAGAGGACATCCAGCTGGTCTGCAGTTGAGCTGTGGCCCCTGCAGTTCTAGGACTCGTTCAGCCAGATATGGACTGCAGGCGCCTGGGGTCACTGCTGCTCACGAAGCCCTGTCTCTCTCCCTCCGCCTGGCTGCAGACAGCACAGCAACATCGGAAGTACTATCGAGACAAGACCGGCACGGTGCCCCGCGTCCCCTACTTCGTGTTGCCTGTGAGGGAGCCTGACCGGTACCCCATCCCCACCGACCTGTGAGTGCTTGCCTCCCGTCATCCCGGTGGTCCGCAAACACACCCACAGGTCATCTGCTCTGGCCCGGTCTGCAAAGCCCCGGACGCAGAACGAGCTAAGGGCCCTGCCCGAAACACCAGCAGCTCAGGGCGTGACCGTTACAGAGCAGGGGTCAGGGCTTCGGCAGCCTCAGGAGGGTGCCAGGAGCCTGAATGGACGAATCGGGAAGAACGCTTGCCCGGCCAGATGCAAACCCTGCAAAACGCAGCCTTGCAGCTACACCAGTCCAAACGCGGGCGCGGTGGCCGTGAGCGGCAGAGATATGCTGCCCTCTGGCGGACTCTGGGGGCACTACACTGAGTAGGAATCTCCCCCAGCCTCGGCCATACCTATGTTGTTCTCCCAAGGCCTTGACAATGTCTCGAAAGTCCAACAGTCCATCGAACACGGCCAACCCCTGACTGCTTTTACCCAGAAGAGCTTCTTTCTCCAGAGAAGGCCCGCTCTGCTCTGAGAGATGATCCGGGCACGCGGTTTCTGCTCTTTCTCCTTCCTGATGCCCAGGCTTGAGTACCACAGGTCCACACCAGGTGTCATGAGGTGGGGTAGGGTGATGGCTGGTACCTGGACCTGGGAGGCTGGCGAGCCTCCCAGCGCTCTCCTGCTCTCCCCTTCCCCCGCAACAACCTCTCCTGTCTGGGGTTTCTAGCTCCATGCTGACTGCCCCTTGCTTGCCTAAAGAGCCCCAAGTCTCACCATCATCCTTATTGATAAAGTAGCGTCTGATAGAGTTTTTTCTTTTTCCATAAACTTTAATAGTTAAAAAAACAGATATTACTGCCTCTAAAAGTTCCTCTTTGCAAGAAAGATAGACCCATTTTACAAATAGGGAAACTAAGACTTGATGATTGCCTGGAGGACTTGTACTGGGTGGCCGGGCTGAGTGGCAGGGCTGACCTTGGAAAGGATTCCATATCTCCCATCACCAACTCTAGGATTCTGGATTGGCTATCTCCATGCGTGGGGTGGCTTTGAGTCAGTCTGTCCCTGGACACAGGTCTGTCCTGGGCACAGGTCTCTGGAGACCACTCTGGCCAGGAACTGCCCCGCCCACAGCTGCAGAGAGCCCGGGACATTCCAACTCTACTCTATGTCCAAACTGCCTGACAGCCAGCACTGCTGCTGACAGTTTCATGCCCAATGCAGAGGACCAGCCAGGAGGTTAGGGGGAGTGGGTCAGCGATCGGCTCTTTGGCCTGGGGCAAGTCTACCCCCTTCTGGAATGCTATCACCATCATCACCGTTGTCATTCCTTACAGCAGTTTCTGAGTGCTCACTCCTTGTCCAGTGTCATGCTAAATGCTTTATATGTGCAAGACCTTATGTACTTGTCAAACAAAGCTAGGAAGATCACACCAACACAAGTCTATTCCTACATATGCACACTTCTGGCAGGAGTTGGGGCCAGAACCCATCCAGTCAGTCTGACGTTCATGTCCTCACTCTTTTTTTGTTTTT
This sequence comes from Carlito syrichta, assembly GCF_000164805.1. Taxonomy (NCBI): domain Eukaryota; kingdom Metazoa; phylum Chordata; class Mammalia; order Primates; family Tarsiidae; genus Carlito; species Carlito syrichta. The sequence goes on along the minus strand of NW_007052065.1, from coordinate 242,873 downwards.
TTTAAGTCAGAGTCTCACTCTGTCCCCCAGGCTGGAGTACAGTGGCATGATCACGGCTCATCACAGCCTCAAACGTCCAGGTTCAAGAGATCCTCCCATCTCAGCTTCCTGAGTAGCTGGGAATACAGGTCCATGCCACCATGCTTGGCTAATTTTTTGATTTTTTTTTTTTTGAGTTGGAGTCTCACTCTGTCGCCCAGACTGGAGTGCAGTAGCTGCTCCCGGCCACCACAGCCTCGACCTACTGGGCTCTGGCGATCCTTCCGCCTCAGCCTTCCGAGTAGCTGGAATTACAGGCATGTGCTACCATGCCTGGCTGATTTTTTGATTTATTGTAGAGTTGAGGTCTCGCTGCCCAGGTGGGTCTTGAACCCACGGGCTCAGGCAATCCACTCACCTCAGCCTCCCAAAGGCGCGGGATTACAGGCTGAGCCACCGAGCCCGGCTTTTTTGATTTCTTATAGAGACGGGATCTCACTAAGTTGCCTAGGCTGATCTCAACTCGTGGGCTCAGGGGATCCTCTCACCTCCCAAAGTGCTGGGATTATAAGTGTGAGCCACTGAATCTACCGTGTCTTCACTCTTAACCACCAGACTGTTATACAAACAGAAGTTATCATCATCTCAGGTCAGGGGTGACTTAGATGTTAAACTGGTGAGCAGCTGGCAGGGTCAGTGTGGGCTGACGAGTGGGTGCTGGGGCTGTGACTGGGCACGCGTCTCCTACCCTTCCTGGCACACGGGGTGACACCAGTCCATCCTTGCCCACAGGCCTCCTCTGAGCCCGAAGCAGAAGTGGCACCTTTTCAGAGTGTCCCCTGAGAACCTGAAGACCTACCAGACCTTCCCATCCGGCAAGAGGGTCTCTCCACAAGAGCGGCAGAAGAGAGACTGCTACTTTGAGTTCAGAGCATGAGCCCAGATGGTGATGTCGGAGGCCCTGGTGTGGACCAGGTTGGCTTGCTTGGAATAAAATCTTCAGCCACCATCATCCCACGCATCTCTCCTCTGGAGCCCAGGGACCTTTGGCCAGAGCTGAAAAGCATCCCTGAAAGCCACACAGTATTGTGTCCTATGGACCTGGGGAAAGATCAGCCCAAGGGATTCAAGCCAAAGGACTTGCAGCGTCCTGCTGCCTGGGGGGTCCACCCACCTTCTCCCCAAGGGGAGGAAGCTAAAACTAAGAAGTGTAGGGTTCCCAAGCCTTAGTGGCAGGGCACTCAGGTGGAAAGACCGCCTGCCTGCTTCCACTGGTACAATCGAGGAAACCTGATCACCTCGTGTGTGAGAATGAGGGGGATGTGAGCCCTGAACCACCCCACTGGTGTGAGATAGAGCCCTGTCTGGCATCATTTGGTCCACACCAGAACTCGTGAAGGAGGTGTTATTTTCCCCACTTTACTGATAAAGACATGAAAGCTCAGAGAAAGTGAGGAAGTTGCCTAAGATCACACAGCTAGGCAGTAATACAACCAGAATTTGAACCCAGGTCTTTCCCAAATCCTAGTTTTGCACTACCCCCTGCTTGGGGCCCACGTGGAGACCAAGGGGCAGGGAGGACGCAGCCCTTGGGGTCCCAGGGAGAAGTTGTGGGCAGCAGCCACGACCCACATTTTGTCCAGAGTAGCATGAGGGGCTGACGCGGTGTTCACCCCTAAAACTGGTTCTCGAAGAGGGTGGAAAGGAATGACCCAGGACTGAGCCACTCGCCACTCTTCACAGAATCCCTATGTTCTAGGACCTTCTGGGCCAGAAGTGGACATTGGACATTGGATGGGTGCGGCCTTGGAGGGTCTGGAGTGCCTGCTGTCACCAGGCTGCCACTTTCCACCACCCGGGAGCCTCCTGCCTACTGGGGCAGAGGCAAGATGTGGGTGACTGCCCTTCAGTAAACAGCCCCGAGATGGGGACTTCAGGTCAGGATGAAGACCACAGGACTTCTCAACATTCTAGCACATCCTGGATGTGATCAAGGGGACTCTGTCAAGCAGTGGGGCCCTTATTGTCCCCAAATGGGTAAGTCAGGACCTAAAGGCCAGGGCAGCACAGCCAGAGTCAAGTGCACTTGAAGCTGAAACGTCCTTCCTCTGTAGCCGGCATTTAGACATCTCCTCCAGGACAGCGTAAATAAGGAAACCATGTGCCAGCCAGACGCAGTGGCTTATGCTTGTAATCCCAGCACTTTAGGGGGCTGAGGTGGGAGGATTGCTTGAGGGCAGGAGTTTGAGAAAATCATATGTCCATCAGGTGGGCATCCAGCAGCTGTCAGAAGTCCCCATGAGGAGACTCCTTCTGTGTCTCAGAGTCCCAGACTAGCTGGATCCCAAATGATTTCTGTGGTGGCCAAATTCATTCCAGAGCTTGACAGAATAGCAAAGTAAATACGCCCTGATTGCTGATCACATGCTGTCTCATCCCAAGGGCCCGGGGGGGCCAAATGGGGCCTGGATGTCTTCTCTCTGGGGAGCAGCCCAGGGAGCCGGGCGCCAGCTAGGGTGACTGCTGTGTGGACAGCCCTGTGCAGCTCTGAGGCTGGGAAGCTGGTGAGGGGAGAGAGGAACGTGAATCTTCCTAGTGAACTTTGTCCCATTTGGCCTGGTCCCCTGTGACATGGACCGAGAGGGCCATCCCAGCCTGCTTGGCATCGCTGCAAACGTAGGCCCTGGCATGAACAGTTCCTCATAAAAAGTACTTGTATGTGATCCTGCGTTTAACAAGTGCTGAACTGATAAGTGAAGGGAAAGGCATTTCTTTTGTTTTTATTTACTAAAAAAATATTCTGGAGCTGAGGGAGGGTCTAGGGCAAAGTCAGGCTTCAAACCAGATCCCCCCAGTGCCTGGAGAGGGCTTGAGGCTGCCAGATCAGGTGTTCGAGGCCACATCAGCATCCCCAGAAATGAATCCTAAAGGAACTGGAAGGAAGAATTCCATGAGCCACCTCGAGCCTGCAGTTCTGAGGGGCCCTCTGACTCCTGAGTTCATGGTAGTCCTAGAGGCACTCTCCCTGGCCCACATCTCATGTCTCTTTCTCTGGACAGCTGTCCCAGTCCAACCCCAAACTTTCTTTAAGCTTTCTTTTTTTTTTCATCTCCAGAAGACAGTGGTCTCTTTGTGGTGTTGGAATTAATGGAAAGAAAAGGGAGTGATTCAGAGAGAAACTTGGGGCTGACAGCATTGCATCTTTGCCTATGTGCTGGGCTGTTGTGAAAGAGGCATTACCTTTGGTTGGGGTAGTCCCAAGTGTAGTGTAGACCCTCTTTTAGAAGGTCCACCCAAGTCACAGCCCTCTAACAAGCATGTTGGATGAGGAGCCTGGTCCTCATTCAGGTGGTCAGGAGAGGGGTAGACACTTGACCTTGGCCAGTCAGGTTCTCTTTCTGGGAGCTGGGAGACATTACTTAGGAGTTACTGAAGGACATGCAAAACCAAGGAGGCCTAAGCTTGACCACTGCAGGGAGACTGTGTTTGGCTTCATATAGCTGGTACACAGTGTGAAACTGAGTGTGGAGGGACCAAGAGAGGCAGAGACACTGGTCCAGAAGGGGAGGGGAGAAAGAGAGAGAGAGCACTACTCCCGGCTCCTTCCTTGGTGCTCCCTGGGGTCTAGCTCTCTGTTCTGTTTTGGTTCCTTTGTTAAAACATGTTGAGTGAGCACACATCCTTGCATCAATATCATTAAGACTATGATACCAAGGGGGCAGAATTGAGCTCAGGAGTGGAAGACATGTTAACAGACACCAGCTCAGCACAAGGAAGGGCCTCACAAGGGCTCTTCAGTCATGACACAGGCTGCCTCCAGGGGGCGGGTGTCTCCTGTAGTTGAAAGCATCCGTAAAAGACGTCAATGTGGCCAGGGTGATGGGAGATGGTCAAGCATCTCAAGGGTGTCTGGACCTCAGAAGGCCATCAGAGCTCTAAGATGTCTCAGTAAGTTTATTTTTTCTGTGAGCTCCACCACCAGCATCTTCACATCCCTGTCACTGCCGGGAGCCATGGGGGAGGGGAGAAGGAATAACAGTGGCCGAGGTGGGGCCCCAGGTCAGTCCTGGAGCCCAGGGGGCCTTGGGGAAGATACACAGGCTGACTGTCGAGGGGCACACGCTCTGTCGAGGGGTACCCTCACGCCATCCTCAAAGCCTGGACTCCAATTCTCCTTCTACCTTTTAATACTCCAAGGCTACCTAACTTCTTAGAAGTTCCAGTTTTGCTGATTCTAGAAGAATCTTCAAAGTGCCCTGGACTCATGAGCTCTCTGAGAAGACTGAGATGCTTCTCGGCATCTGAGGGGAGACCCGAGGACCTTTCCTACCCCTACTGTTCCCGGCAGCCCCTCCCCCTCCAGAACGTCTTACTTCATGAAATCTGGAGACTTGGCCATCGCGTGTTCAAACTCTGCGAAGGACAGCATGTTGTCATTGTCCAGGTCTGACTCGCTCAGGACCTGGCCATGGAGTGGGGGGTGCAGAAGGCGGCTGAGTGGAGCCTGGTGCCCAGCAGTGAGCTGGGAGCACAGGGGAAGGGAGAGAAGTGCCTGTGCCCAGTGGTCGCCCTATGCCAGGGTCTCTGCCAGGTGCTTAGCACTTGGGTCCCTGACTCCCGTGAGAGATATTCCCAGCCTCCTCCCACAGAGAGATGAAGTTATCTGCACTAAGATCTGGGACCTCGTCGGGGGCATCTCATTCCTTGTGGCCTCTAGTACGAGCCTGGGTGGCGAAAGAACAAGGGCCCAGGTTGGTAGGGAAGCAGTGGTGACTCCCTCAACAGTGCTTGTAGTTTTATCTTTCTTCTAGTCCACATCTGGACCAGAACCACTAGATGGTTGTCATGGTCTGAGAACAAAGGTGCATGCCCAGTCTTGGGTTTGTGGGGCTGCCCTCATGTCTTGTCACTCTAGGATATCTGGGTATGTGCTGGCCTGGGACAACATGGGGGGATGTTGTGATGTGTCCAGGTGAGGCTGAGCTTTTGTTGGCCTACCTGCGTGTACTCCCTGCTGTGGGGGTGGGCTGGGCGCACTGCTCTGGGGACCGTGGGAGGGTCTCAGAGGAAGTACAGGAAACTGAGGGGCTGTTGCCTCCAGCTGTGTGCCTGTTTCTCAGAGATGCCGGGGAACATGTGAACCAAAGGCCACTGTGCTGTCTGCCTGGGCGTGGCCCTAGGTCTCCTTTCTGGCACCCAGAGGCTTTGGGTGACAACCTGCCCTCCTCTCCCCATCCCTGTCCCTCGGTACGCACGTGGTTTGTGAGGTCTATCAGCAGGTCCTCAGATGTGTCGTCACTGTCCAGTAGTCGTAGGATGATCCTCTGTAGGTCCTCCTCATCAATGAAGCCATTCTCATTAAAATCTGCAAGGAAGAGGCAGGGCCTGCCTTGAAGGGAGTTGGGGGCTGAAATGGGAAGTGGCCATGAGGAGTTCCAGGGGCCTATGGCACTAGCCAGGACCCCACAGATGCCCATCAGCCTCTGGGAGGCCCTCAGTGGGTCTAGAACCCAGGACTCAGGGAGACCTGGGCAGGCTCAGGGGTGGCTCCGTAGCTTCAGGTAGGTTGCAGACAAACTTGGAGCTAAATGGCGCGCTCGAAATCATGATACCAAGCATTGAGTGATTGCCTACTGTATGCTCAGACCTGTTCTGAGAACTTTACCTATTTTATTTATTTATTTATTTTTGATTTGGAGTCTCACTCTGTTGCCCAGACTGGAGTGCAGTGGCCGCTTCCGGTCACTGCAGCCTCGACCTGCTGGGCTCCGGTGATCCTTCTGCCTCAGCCTTCTGAGTAGCTGGAATTACAGGCGCGCGCTACCACGCCCGGTGATTTTTAAATTTATTGTAGAGATGAGGTCTTGCCGCCCAGGTGGATCTCGAACCCACGGGCTCAGGCAATCCACTCACCTCAGCCTCCCAAAGGCACGGGATTACAGGCTGAGCCATCGAGCCCGGCTAACTTTACCTATTTTAAGTCACCAAATCTTCACCATCAGCCTTTCATTAGTCTTATTTCACCAAATGGAAAGTGAGTCACAGAGGAGTTCTACAGTTATCCATACTGCCAGGGAGCGGAGTGAGGGATTTCAACCCAGCTGGTAGACTTCCCAGTCCCGCATCAACCACCATGCCATGGAAATCTCTACCTCGAGACTCAGAAGTCAGGATGTCTTTTGGTGGTTGGGAGCTGGGCTGTGTGGAGAAACAAGAGTGCCTGGTCCTGTCCTGGTGTAGTAGCTGTATGACCGGGCATGTGCCCTCTCCACCACAATGGAGGGAGGACAGTGGTCCTTGCAGCCCGTTTATGGAGACCTGTCACAAGGACTCTGGCTGTGCCCTCGAAGTCTTAGAGAATGAGAGGCAGTATGCCTCCCCACCCTTTGTGGCTTTCTTCTTGACATGGAGACTAGAAATGGGTATGAATGGGCTCATTCCCTCACCCCAGGCAAGGCATGACTGTCAGAAAAAGGGTGGGGGAAGAGGGGACAGAGAGCCTTCAGGCCATGGGTGGTTCATACATGGCTTCGCCCCGACAGTAGCCCATGGCACTGCTGTGGCATGGTATGCACCTGGGCACCACGGGGTCACGGGGGCAGGTGGCAGCGGGGACGGCACTGTGTCTCTTGTGGCCTTACTGACCCCTGTGTGGCGAGGCTGCTTGAGTCTTCAACTTGTAGCCACTGCCCAGGTGTCCCCGATTTCCAGGACAATGTCCGGTTCCTGCCTACGATCCTGCCAATCGGGGAGTGCCCTGACCCTCATCAGACCTTGTTCCTCCTTTTTGGGCCAGAAAATACAGTCATTTCATAACCCCTGAACACTGGACAGCCAGGGTCCACATAACCTGGGTTCCCACAGAGCCCTTTGGAGAGCATCCTTTGCCCCTTCAGGGCCACTGCAGGGCTCAGTGGGCCTCTGAGGGGTGTGGGCCCACAGAGAGGGTGGTTGGAAGAAGTGCTAGGTCTCCAGGAACTGTAGCAGAGAAGGAGCCACATTGTTGGGGTGCTCAACAGGAGTGGTCAGGGCAGAGTGAGGGGAGCAGAGACTACACGGAGGGTCTACGAGGGAGAGGCATCAGGTGTTAAGTCTGGAAGGTGGGCTGAGCTGCAAAGAGCCTTGAATGTCAAGGTGAGGCGATCATAGGACATTCTCAGCAGCCCTCCTCTAGAGCCCCTGATACAACCACCCCCCCGCCATTCCCCCGCCATTCACTGCCAGATAGTAAATACAGTAGGCTGATGGAGCAACAGCAGTCACCCCATGACAAACAGGTATGCCAGGCAGCGACCTAAGTGCTTTCAATTTCACTGCATTTAATTCTCATCACACAGATGAAGAAGCTGAGGCCTACAGAGATTAAATAGTCATCTTGCCTCCTTAACCTCATTTCAGCCTTTTGCCTGTAAATATCATCTAAGGTTGATGAGTCCCACATTAATGTCCCCAGCGTGGGCGTCTCCCTGCTCTCCAGGCTCACGGGGCTACCTGCCTTCCCACCTCCGGCTGGGAGTCCACCAGGTCCTCACAGTCAACACGTCCAAACCCACCTTCCTCACGCTCCCCTCCTTCCCCGGCCCCACACTGGCTTCACTCACAGCCGTCCCCTTCCTGATAAATAGGCAGCTCTACCCTCCAGTCCCTCGGGCCGATACAAAGTCATCCTTGCCTCCTCCCTCATATTCCACAGGAGACGTGCTGGCAAATCCTCCCGCCCTCCCCTTCAAAAGACAGTACACCCAGACTCGCTCACTCCCACAGCACCCCCTTCACCCTGGCCTTCTCCCAACACCTCCCTCTGGAAAGTCCTGGCAGCTTCCTGCCGAGCTTCCTACTCTCTCTGCCCCTTCAGTCTGTCCTCAGCTCTGTAGCCAGGGATCTGTGCTTTGTCCGTCATTCCTCCCTCATCACCCTCTTCTCGCAACCTCGCCTCACCCCAGCGCAGGACTCAGGTCCTGATGCCAAAGTCTGCCTGCCCTCAGTCTGCCTCCTTGCTACTCCTTCAGCAAGCCAGGCACGCTTCTACCTCAGGGCCTTTGCACAAAAGTTCTCCCTCCTTGGAACATTCTCCCCCAGAGATTCTCCAGGTCTTTATTCAAGAGCCAGCTCCTTGCGAGGGCACCACCCAACCTCTGAGGAAGACCGCACCTCCTGTCCCTTCCTTGCTTTTCTCCCAACGCGAATACTTTACAACATAAATCAAACATAAAGCATCCTGTCTTCCTTATTAGCTCTCTGATTTCCCTCCCCTAGAACATAAATTCCACAAAGGTCAACATTTTTGTCTTTTTGTTCACTGCTGTAGCCCCAGCTCCTAGAATAGTGCCTAGGACGGAATAGATGCCCAATGAACAGTTGTTGAATAGTGAATGAAGGAACTACCAAGGTCATACATTGGTAAGTGACGGAATCAAAACTGAACCTAGGCAGTCCAACTTAATGGGAAGTCTACGCTTTTAACCATTCCTGTCTTTACTGCAACAAAATGCCAGTTTTTAGTGGGCATAGGACCAGCCAAAACAAACACAATATTTCCCAGCTTTCCTTGCTGCTAGATGTCACTAAGTTCTGACCAACGAGATGCAAGCAGAAGAGGCATGGGCACCTTCCAGGAGCATCTTTAAAGAGAAGGTGTAGTCCTCTGGGTGACCTTGGGAAGCCACAAGATAGGAGAAAGCTGGGCCCTGATGACGAGAGCTTTAGAACCAGTGTGGACAATTACCCTGGACTTCTACACGCTAGAGAAATAAATATATACCTTTTGGCCTTCTTAGAAGCCATCCTGCTCAAGCCATTGGTACTTGGGGCTTGTTGCCATCAGCCACTAAATTTAATCCTAATCAATTGTCTGAGCCTCAGTTTCCTCATCTGTAAAATGGGAGTAATAGCAGTACCTCCGCAGAGTCACTGTGAAGATTAAATAAGAAAACACCTGGAATATAGAAGATGTTTATTAGCTACAACAGAGGCTCAATTCCACATTGCTGCTAAATGCTAAAAATGCAAACCTGTGTCAGTCTACCTCAAAGAATAGGAGCTAGAGCTATGTTAGGCTACTAGAAAAATGGAGGCCTAGGGTTTGCTGATGTCACAGGGCAGAGCTAAGACTCGTCTGTTCCCCAAGGAAGAATGGGGGTATGAAAAGTACACAGTGCCCCCCTCCCTCCTTCAGCAAGGCCTCTACCTGGCCAAATGCGCATCAGTCCTGGGACTAGAGGCCCAAGATGCTTGTGAGGTCTCCCTGCACAACTCTGCTGTCGCCCACCATGACAAGTGACTCAGAGCAGGTGAAGGGCGGAAGGACCGACACTGGGGCCTGGAGGCAGTGGGCAGCTGCAGTGACACTGCACTGCTGATGAGAGAAGCTCTGCAGCCTCTCTCAGAGACCCTGCAGTGTCCCCGGGCATCCTGCTGGCCCAGCTCCCATATGCAGAGACTGCAGCAAATGACATGGCTTTGGTCTCCAGCCATCTGGAAACAGAGTAATTTTCTAGAGTAAGATGTAGTCCCAGACAGTCCCCTCCTTTGGGGAGCAAGGGCAGAGCAGCCTGGAGGGCTGGAGGCTGGGAGCTCTGGGCCACTGGCCGGGTCACATGTCCTTAGCAGCCTCAGGACCTGCAGCCCCAGAGAGCTGGTGGAGTCAGGGCTCAGCCTTCAGGTCCCCCGAGAGGATTCTCACCACTATCACCTGATGCCTCTGGTATCCTTTTTAATTTATTATTATTATTAAACAATAGAGATGACATCTTGCTATATTGGCCAGGCTGGTCTTGAACTCTGAACTCAAGCAATCTTCCCACCTCGCCCTCCCAAAGTGTTGAAATTACAGGCATGAGCCACCACACTCAGCCCTCTGGTATTCTTACTCTTTGCAGTTTACACGGTCATTTTACAAAAATTAGCCCATGTGGTCAGGTGAGGGGGGCTTGCATCCCCCGTTACTCCTATGAGAACTGGGGGTCCTCCCTTGCCTCTCCCTAGCCACCAGCATCCCTGTGGCTGGTCAGGCCCTAGGAGGCTATGGAAAGACCTGTCGCTGGCACTCTGAGGCCTGCCTGAGGGTAATTCGTATTTGGTGGGGGGCTTGTGATGGCAGCAGAAAGGCATTGCTGGGATGGTGGTCTGTGGCAGATGGAAACTCTCACCTGAGGTGCAAAGAGAGGTGGGATTGAGCAGCTGGAGGTCAGAGTGTGCCTCAAAGAAGGAGCTAGAGCGCAGTAGGTGAGTTCCAGGAAGGTGTGACTAACCCTGCTGACTCTTGACCCAAAGCCCTGTCTTTCTCACTCTCAGAACTGCCATTCTTCTTCAGGAAGTCACCACCTCCAGCCTAAAACACATCACAGTCCAGCTTCCTTGCAGCTGTGGATGGCCATGTGACATAGTTCTGGCCAATGGAATGAATGTAAACCGAAGATGCTGAGTGGGGCTTCCAAGAAAGCTTGTGAAAGGAGGGTGGACTCATCTGTGCCTGTAGACATGCATTGTGTCCTTATTTCTGCTCTAGTCCCCTTTTCTTCTCCTAGAATGAGGCCATTCTCTGACCATGAGGACAGTGGTCCCCTACTGTTGGTAGATTAGGAAGCTTGGAGGAGCTTGGGCCCTTGGTTACTTCCTGGAGCCACTGCCCCAGCTCTGGACTGCCTGGCTACAAACCTTCCTTCCTTCCTTCCTTCCTTCCTTCCTTCCTTCCTTCCTTCCTTCCTTCCTT